>NW_024412395.1:48939905-49022188 GCF_014898765.1 Herpailurus yagouaroundi | reverse complement strand
TTAATTAGCATATAACTTCAAACACGCGGATCTTGGTTATCACCAACTGTAAATGTGTAGTTGAGGTAACTATGAAAATATGGCTTTTTTAAAATTATTGTGCAGGATGCCCCAAAGGAGCCTTCTGGACTTTGCAAATTGCTTCCTGGAATAATGAAGGATTAAAGGATTTTGTTCAAAACAGTCTCCCATAAGTTTGATAACTCTTTTAAGCAAACTTTTTAAAACTTGAAGAATAACATAAATACAGAAAAATGCACATATCGAAAGTATACAGCTTTACTGGTAAATACTCCAAGTGACTATGCCTGTGTAAGTATCATCCACTTCAAGAAATAGTCTATAATTTGGATATTTCCCTTATGCTATCCTAAGCATTATTTCCCTTGAAGAGTAACCACTATTTTCACCTTTCACCACACATCAGTCTGTTTTTGAGTTCATATATACATATATTATTCATTCTTTTGTGCCTGCTTAATGTGAACAACACTATGTTCAAGACAAGCACCCATATTATCTTTATTATTACGTATTCCTCTACAGTGTGAACATACCAAAATTTATTTATCTACTTTATTATTGATGGATATTTGAGTTGTTTCCAATTTTTAAAAATATTATACATAATGCTCTTATAACTTCTCACATCTGTCTTCTGGAACTTATTCATTGCTATTGGGTAAAAATCTGGGAGTAGAATTATTGATCATACTGATGAATATTCAGTTTTGGTAGATTTGGCAAAACAGGTTTTCCAAAGTGGATACACAAATTATATTCCCACTAGTAGTGTATAAGTGTGCACCTTTCTCCAAATCCTCAGATTTGTCTTTTTCTTCGATTTTAGCCATATTCTGGTAGGTGTAATGAGATGAACATGTGTATTAACCATTTAGATAGCCTCTTTTGTGAAGTGCTTAGTCAAATTGGTTGCCAATGTTTTAAAGGAGGTTTTGTCTAACTGATTTATAGGACCAACTAAGTTCTTTGAGACATGAATTCTCTGTCCATCCTGAAATGGGCCCTGAACTCTAATTTTAGTTTGCGTACAACCATGACACTGCCAAGAGCTATGCTCAGTCTTTGAGCTTAGTTATTAGCAAATGCCCCAATTGGCAAAGAGCTCATCTCTCTTTTCTTTTCCCAGGAAATCCTGCATCATTGCTACTCTTAATTCTAATTTTTGTCTCCCTCAGCCTTATGAAGCTGCTGAAAGCTCTAGGTCACCACATTCTGCTTGGCTTCTCAGCCCACGTCACTTAAGGAAGAGTAAATATTTTGAACTGAAAGGAAATAAAAAATTCCAAGTTCTCTTGAATGCATTTCCCTTCTCCGTAGGATCTTACAGATCCCACTGGCTACCTCGGTTGCCCTCCAATAATGCAGAGGGCTTGGTATTTTTTTATTATCATTATTCTGCTATTGTACGTCTTTTTAGAGAGATGGTTAGTTTGATATAAGTTATTCTGTCATGGCTGAGAGCTGACTCTAGATGTGGAATTTATAATCTGGATTTGTTTTTTAAGTTTAAGCAGAATTTTGTGAGTGTGAAAGTATTTGGCAAGGGTCGGGGGTGCAGAAAATCCATGATTTTTTATCGGATTCTTAAAAACATATGACATAAAAAAATCTATTACTGCTGTAGTTCCTAAGAGCCCACAAGAGGCTAAAAAATATTGGGGTTTGGCACGAGGTAGGAAAAATAAGAAATGTTGCTGTGGATATTTGAAGTGCCTCATCAAGACCTTACAAATGAAATATATATGATCCATACTGTAGGGGTAGAAAAATTTCCTTTTTTTATTCTAGGTTCTTTGGCTGGTCTAATAATTAAACTGATATAAGACAAGAGAAAATCAAATACATGTTGTATATATGAGAGCCCCATAAAATATGAGATACAAAAAGTAGCCAGGAGATTGAGGCTTATATGATATCCTAAGCCACAGTGGAAAGGGATGGGAGTCTGGGGATCCAAAGAGGAGGAAGGCCATTCATGGGAAGGCAGAGGAAATTTTTGGAAAACAAAGGTGCCCTGTTATTCTGATAAATTTCTTACGTTAAAAAAAAAAAAAGCTATCTCTAGTAATAGCTCTCTTCCCAAGTCAGACCCCTTCTCCAGCTGTGTGAGGGGTAGGGTGGGGGGCAGGGATGTAAAGTGTTTTTCCTGAATCTGCTGAGTTTTTATTATATTTAGGTCAAAATAATCTTTATGCCAAAGAGTCATATTTTGGGGTAACAAAATCTACTCCCTTTCAGTACTAAAGGAGTTTGGAGTATGCCACCCCAAAATATGCCACTCTGACATAAGGGTTATTTTGAGCTGAATGCAATTGCAAAGAAGCAGACAGCATACACAAAAAACTCTCTGCCCTCCCTCTCTCTACCAGGAAGAGCAGGATAATTCTTAATCACCAAAGACAACTGTAGACTCAGCCTACAGATGGCACCAGAATAATCAACATAACATACCTTACTAACTAGCTGTTATCTTCCATTAGTTTCCTCACATATTTACCTTCTCACAGTTTACGACCCCTAAGAGCCTAAACCCCTTTTCCTTTGCCTCATAATTTCTCTAAAAAATGTATGGTTCTTTGTTCCTATATTATACAAGCTCCTGGTTCTAATCACCCTTTTGAGAGCCTCATCACTGAGTTCTCCCACACGCATGTGTGATACATGTGTTAATAGACTATGTTTGATTTTCTCTTGTTAATCTGTCTTTCATCACTGTATTCTGAAGCCCCAGCCACTGAACCTCAGAGAAGTAAGGGAATATTTTGCTCCCATAAACTGGCAACCCAGATGAGATACCTGGAAAATTCCACTTACCCCAGAGGTTCCAGTAAATCTTAGGACAACTGATCAAGGAAGCAAAGAATTCTTACCAAAATCAGCCTTTCCGATTAATGTCTGTAGGGTCCAGTCAAGAAAGTATGGTAAACATTTCTCCTTTCCAAATTAAACTTAACAGGAAAAAACATTTGTGTGAACTATGTTGGGTATGTGGTATTTTGGCCATTTGCTATCGCTCCATTTCTCTCTCGGGTAGCTACAATTTCCCTTTGTCTCTGTCTTTTGTGTCATTTGTCACCAGGGGGAGAATCATAGGGTAAAACACAAGCAGAAATCCTATAAGCCTGTTGTTTGAGCTGGCCTCACAGCCCAGTCACTTTATAGTTCTCACCAGACCAAAGTCTGTTTGGATGACAAACTTTGCTGTGGGTCATCAATTTAAAAAAACGATATGGAGTCTCCTTCTGACTTGTTTTGTGTCTTGAGAAGTTGGCTTGAATCCAGTGGATGTGGACTCTCCCTGATCTCTCTGCTTCCTGGGAGATATAGGTTGTCAGGCCTGTACCTGCAGATGGCCATCTATCAAGATGAGGACCCAAGACACGTCCCCACTGTCTGTGCCAGCTCTCAGGGGAATTTGTTCAAACAAGGGGTCTCATCCCATAAGGGCCTTTATCATCTTTTCCCTTCATTGCCTTGTCAGTGCTGGGAAACCTCCTGCCTAAATAGCCTACCAAGTATAATAGATTAATGGCTCTGTGATTGGAGGCATCTCATTTTTGTGGGAGACCTAAGTTTTCTTACTGTCTGAGACAGTGAAGTCTTTGCTTTCTTTTATTATCTTTGGAAGTGACCTTTTTGGATCATGGGGACTATGTCATCTGTACCGAGTCCAGGGATGCCTCTTGCATCCATGTAAGCATTTACTATAAGCCTGGAAAGTTGCCTGTGGGTCTCTCCTTGAAAAGGCTTTCTGGTTTGTGCTGCAATTAGAATGGGTATACCTTTGGAGATCCTACCTTTTGAAGGCCTGATGATAGATCTTCAGTTTGGAAAAATACATTTGGAAAATATCTAAGAAGATTTTTAGAGAGCTCTCATCATAAACAAATGTCCTAATGGTACCTATTGGAAGATCAGATTAAACATTAAAAAAAAGAGTGGGATGGTGGGGGGGGGGGAGAAACAGGAGAATTCATTTCCTTGCCCTTAACAAGATGAGAAAGTGGAGTTTAGATTTAGAACAAAAAATTGAACATTGCAAAAGGCACTCAGGCAGTTGTGAGATAAGTAAATACTGATAGCCAGGAAATAGCTTTAGCACAGGTCCTGGGAACACACAGTAAGCCTGTGTTTACTGTCTCTTACTCTATAACTAGACTCCAACAACTTCAGATCTTCTCATACAAAACTCTCGGCAAATATATTTTGGATCTCCCACCAAAAAGAATTCACTGGACTGTCTACACTTAAGAAAAAGAAAAGATTCAATAGCAATTGTCCTATATTTCTGATAATAAGCAAATATGCTCCTGAACTCCTTCTTACAACCTTTTGCTTGAAGCATTACTAGTTTAATAAGACTCTGTTCTCCTTGAAACAGGACACCATTGAAAACATTGGTTATATTACCAAGGCTTTGACTGGAATTTCATATTTAAGATTCTTTGCATAGAACCAGATATGACCAAACAGATTTAATAAAGTAAGATTTACTTTACAGCGTCACTGCTTACAAGGTCTCTTGAAAATTGGTAGCTGACTTTCAGGGTTCCTGGACTTATAGGTGAGTTAAGAAAGGTCAGTTCCTAGCAGGCCTGGCAATCTTAAAATATTTTGGGAAACTCAGGAAGAGAGAAATATACTAAATCTATAGGTATTAAATTTTTTCATGTCATATAATTTATTTCTATAGAATTAAATCTAATCTGTCAGTGTTTAGTGATAGTTTCATAGGTACATCCATAGGTTACTTCTTGGCTTGACCTCCTAGTATCAAGAGGCATTTAAAAGTCTAGTCTGAGATTCCTTATTAAAAGTTCCAATAAAGGAAAACAGTATGGAGGTTCCTTAAAACATTAAAAACAGCGGGGCGCCTGGGTGGCTCAGCTGGTTAGGCAACTGACTTTGGCTCAGGTCATGATCTCACAGTTCATGAGTTTGAGCCCCGTGTTGGGCTCTGTGCTGACAGCTCAGAGCCTGGAGCTTACTTCAGATTCTATCTTTCCCTCTCTCTACCCCTCCCCTGCTCATGCTCTCTGTCTCTGTCTCTCAATAATAAATAAACGTTAAAAAAATATTTTTTTAATTAAAAATAGAACTACTCTATGATCCAGTAATCACAGTCTGGGTATTTACTCAAAGAATACAAAACACTAATTTAACAGGATGTATGTACTCCTATATTTATTGTAGCATTATTTACAAAAGCCAAATTATGGAAGTAGCCCAACTGTCCACTGGTGGATGAGTAGATAAAGAAGAAGTATATATCTCTATCTCTATATCTGTCTATGCACACACACACACACACACACACACACACACACACACACACTGGAATAATATTCAGCCATAAAAAAGAATAAAATCCTGCCATTTGCAACAACATAGATGGAACTAGAGGAAAGTAAAGGAAATAAGTCAATTAGAGACAAATACCATATGATTTCATTCATGTGGCATTTAAGAAACAAAACAACTGAACAAAGGGGGAAAAAAGAGACAAACCAAGAAATAGACCCTTAACTATAAGAAGCAAACAGATATTTATGAGAGGGGAGGTGGGTAAGGGGATGGGGTGAAATAGGCCCAGTGAAATGGGTGATGGCGATTAAAGAGTTTTACTGGTGATGAGCACAGAGTAATGTACAGAATTGCTGAATCACTATATTGTGCATCTGAAACTAATATAACACTGTATGTTACCTATGCTGGAATTAAACTAATAAACTTAATAAAAAAAATTTTCATTATAAAAAAGTTCCAGTAGAGCAAACTTAAACAAAAGAGCCTATCTGGCCAGTCACTATTCTTGCTGCACTTTTGTAAATAACCAGGCTAAGTTTAACTTGACCAGGCTCATACTGTGAACAAATCAGTCTTACTTTGGTTATCTTTAATAGAAATTGGGGAAGGGGGCACCTGAGTGGCTCAGTCGGTTCAACGTCTGACTTCAGCTCAGGTCATGATCTCACAACTCTGGCTCAGGTCATGGTCTCATGGCTTGTGAGTTCAAGCCCTGCATCGGATTCTGTGCTGACAGCTCAGAGCCTGGAGCCTGCTTCAGATTCTATGTCTCTCTCTCTCTCTCTCTCTCTCTCTCTCTCTCTCTGCCCCTTTCCTGCTCACACTCTCTCTCCTTCTCAAAAATAAACATTTCAAAAAAAGAAATAGGGGGTAATTGTAGGGAAAAATTCTATGTTTCAGTGAAAAATTATAAACTACCCTTATGTATGTTCAGTATCTTTGAACTATTTCCATCTCTTTGTAAATTGGATCTTATATCTTTGTGCATTTTGTCAGTAATTAAGGTTTCCAATTTATCTCTCACCCTCTTGGCTTGGTGTCACTGAGAACTAAAACCCAACTGCCCAGATCCTTATCTGAAAATGCCCTGCAAGCTGAAGCTGGATGCTTCCCTGCTCCACTCTGAAAAATAACTGTGACTGTGACACTGATGTATACGCCATCGGCAGAGACACCTAAACTACAAAACAGAAAATTCATCGGATTGCCACTGTTTATTCTCACTCTATCATCTAAGGATGTTTCAAGCCCAACATCTAGAAATCTTGACTCCCTGTCTTCTGGATTAAAAAACTGGGTTTAGGGGCGCCTGGGTGGCGCAGTCGGTTAAGCGTCCGACTTCAGCCAGGTCACGATCTCGCGGTCCGTGAGTTCGAGCCCCGCGTCGGTCTCTGGGCTGATGGCTCGGAGCCTGGAGCCTGTTTCCGATTCTGTGTCTCCCTCTCTCTCTGCCCCTCCCCCGTTCATGCTCTGTCTCTCTCTGTCCCAAAAATAAATAAAAACGTTGAAAAAAAAATTAAAAAAAAAAACTGGGTTTATAGTTTGTTCTAACCATTAAACTTTGTTTTCCTTTTGTTTCCACAGAAATGCCCCTCATTAAATGTCTGAATGCTCAACCATATAGGGGTCCCTTTAAGGGGCTGCCCTCTTTCCACCTGCACCACTGCCTCTAGAAATGAGACACAATTGTTTATCTGGACAGACCTATTCCCAGGATTGAGAGACTGATTCAATAAGATACGGAGCAATATACTTAGGTTTGTTCTTTCCTGCTTTTTCAAATCTATGTTTTTCTCCTCCTTTACAGATCTCTAATCTTACAACTTCTAACTCAGATCTTCCACCCTAGCTACCAACATGACTTTTAATGTACAAAACTTAAATTTTCAAATGGGGGAGAGAAGAGGCTCAGAGCATTCTACCCCAAAACATGTCACTCTGACAGGAGGATGATTTTGAGCTAAAGGCAACTAACAAGCAACACACACACACACACACACACACACACACACACACACACACATTCTGTCCTCTCCCTCTCTACCAGAGAGGGAAGGATGATTCTCAATCAAGAAAGACACTCTAGACTCTTATTAGCACAGAGACAGCCCTGAGAGGAATCTCCATAACAAACCTTACTAAAACAACCCTTATCTTCCATTAGTTTCCCTATACATTTATCTTCCCACAGTTTACCACCAATAAGAGCCTAAATTCTTTTCCTTTGTCTTGTCACTTCTCTAAAACGTTCTTTGTTAGATGTTATATAAACCCCAAGATCTAACCACCCCGTTGGCTTACTCATCACTTAATTCTTCCACGTGTATGCAGCACTCTGCACATGTTAAGAAGATTCTGCTTTTCTTTTGTTAATCTTGTTTTTATAAGTCTAACTTCCAGAACTTCAGTTGGAGAACCTCATAGGATAGAGGGAGAATGTTTTTCCTCCCCTACAATACTAAACACAGTATCTCAAGTATACTGATAACAAGTTTGATAACACTGAGATGTCACAGATGATGTTCACACTATCTGGAAAGAAGCACAGTAGTTTGAAGTACTGATACATTAAGATGGATGTAGAAAATAGATTAAGGTAACAAATATAATATTTGTAAATACATACTGGTGCTGCAATTTACCCTTTCAAAACATTCTTTCATGGGGTGCTTGAGTGGCTCAGTCCGTTGAGGATCCAACACTTGATCGCAGCTCACATCATGATCTCACGGTTAGTCAGTTTGAGCCCCACGTCAGGCTTGGCATTGACAGTGCAGGGCCCGCTTGGGATTCTCTCTCTCTCTGCCCCTCCCCTGGTTGTATGCTCTCTCCCTCAAAGTAAATAAATAAATTAAAAAACAAAACAAAACAAAACAAAAAAAAACATTTTTTCTGCCTTCTGACATCCCAGAGAAGGGATGCTATTTGATGCTTTTAACAAAAATAATGACCTTGACAAGCAAGAGGGAGAGAGAGCAGGGAGAGACAGGAAAAGGAAGATGAACAAAGAGAATAGATTTCTTAAATTCCTTTAACATATGAACAAGAATATCTAATCATGAAAGTGATAGATCATAGAATTTCTCCCTTAATGTAGAGAAGATACTCCTTTTGGAACTACATTATGAAGTCTGCAGTCATATGGTAGGAGAAAGAAATGGCTTGGGGAAATAAAATAAAAGCCTGCCCCTTGCCATTTGAGGGATAGGAAAAAAAAAAAGTAATAAAGACGGTAGAGTGTCAGAATCCTGAGCCCAAATCTTGCTTCTTTAGCTGAAGCTGCAAGTGTGTCACAGATGTTTCAGGCAACTCTGAGAGCAGAGGAATTCTTATCTCTCTCCCTAATGGTGCCCTGAGGAAAGAATGTAGTGTGGAGTAAACTTTCGAATAGGGAGCTGCCACAACCAAGTTGCTAGGGTCTTATGGAATGGCCAGGCATAGAGTGAACTCTAGCCTCATGGTTCTTTCAGTGCCCACATGGCAGAGCCAGTGGGCCACTGTGGTGAAAGTTCAACATGAGTATGAGACAGAGCTTGCCGGGATCCCTGGGCCTTGATATAGATAAGAGAGGTTAGGGCATGGATGTACCATTCTCTGAGTTCTGTATGAAGTCTCTGTAAAATGCCCAGAGATGGGTCTGTGTGGGCCATTTGTTTGTAGCCTCCTTGTGGCGGGACAAACCGAGGATCAGCAGGGTGCCTGCAGGACCCCTCCTTGCCAATGTACTAGATCTCCTAACCCTCTAATAAATAGCCCAAGTACCATCTTAGGAAAGGTCAAAATAACAAAGAGAGAAAATGGTGAAACTAAGTAAGTTTTTTGAAGAAGCAGTTAAAGAGAAACTAAATTATTGACTCAGATTATGTTTGGGCTAACTTTAGTACGTCTCTACTTTCTACTCCTCACTGTGTGGAAGCTGGTGAAAGAGATAAGGGCTCTTTTACAGAACAATGGCACTATATTTCTTGGTACATCTGAATATACAGTGAGTAAATCTGTGATGCCACTGCAGCATTAGCTGAAAAACCAGTTGCATAGTACTTATTACTATCGCTTGGACAAGAGTGTATTGAGTCTGTAAACATATGGCGGCCAACAGCACTGCTTTCAGGACCATTTCAATTTATTTAATTTATTTTTTATTTTTTGTGGGGTAAGTTTGGAGAGAATGAAATCCCCATGTTGGCTAAAAGAAGAGGAATCTAGCTGGATTCCAAAATAATTAAACTGATAAACTGGTTCGAAGATACTAACAGTTGCTGTTTTAATCGCTAATGAGATAGTCAGTTCGTATAATCTGGGAGATGGACCACAAAACGTGGACTTGGTTTTCCTTTCATTTTCAATGGGTTCACTAGAGAGAAGCTATCCTTCTGTCTTAGTACTGTTACTCTGCAGGCTGCTGATAACCTGTGGCAGAGAGGGAGCATCACTGTATCACCAAGACACGTATACACAGACGAGGAAGCACATTGAGTTTGATGGCTGTTAACAAACACAAACATACAACAGACCTAAGAAATTATTTCTGGGCCCTCTGATTTGCAGGACTCACCTGACCACTGACAGGCAAATACATAAATAGGAAGACAATTCATACATAGGAAGGGTAGCTACCTTCTGGAAATATTTGGAGTGTGCTCCTCAAACAATTCACAAACCCCTTTATGGTTTTTCAAAAGCCTCTGTGTTCCTGAAATTAATGTTCTGATTCAATGGACATTGCGTTGGTGTTGTAATACAGTTCTCTGTCATTACTTTGTTATTGATGAATTTCACTTGATGTAATTGCATGACTGGCACAGGAGGCTTGGTGGGACTGGAATCATAAAGGGCCTGGTTCATAAGAGCTATGAGGTACAATGATGTCCAAATGTGTCCGCTTTGAAAGCAACAGACAATGCAGCAGAGGTAGTTAGTCTGTTTCAGGTGTATTCAAGGCAAGTATATTTTCCAGTGGCTTAAAAATCTCAAGGAAGAATAAGGGAATGATTATAAATTGTTGACTAAGTTAATAATAAAACAGCCCATTGGAGAAGTATGATTCTAATGATTACTAGCAATTTATTCTAGCATTTCCGAGGCATAATTTCTTTAAACATTTTATATGTACCTCTACTACAGCATATAATATATGATATTGAAACTGCTTATTTACATAGTTGTTTCCATAGGTAAATGTAGGCATGTTTTGGACAGGGACAGCTTTTTTTTTTTTTTAAATTTTTTTTTCAACGTTTATTTTTTTGGGGGGGACAGAGAGAGACAGAGCATGAACGGGGGAGGGGCAGAGAGAGAGGGAGACACAGAATCGGAAACAGGCTCCAGGCTCTGAGCCATCAGCCCAGAGCCCGACGTGGGGCTCGAACTCACGGACCGCGAGATCGTGACCTGGCTGAAGTCGGATGCTCAACCGACTGCGCCACCCAGGCGCCCCCAGGGACAGCTTTTAAAGTCTCATTAAGATGCTCTCTGGCATTCAATCAATGCTATTGAACGATAACATGACACTTTATTAGAATGAAAAACATCTAAGTTGAATCAAACTGAAATACTGTTGAATAATTTTAAGAGTTTATTAAGATAAAAAAGTTTGGGGATAAATAGAATATAGTATTTCTTAGCTTGAGCTCAGAATGGAGTTAATGGAGAAGGGTACAGTTTATAAATTATAAAGATTGAAGAGGCCATTCTGATCTCATTTTTTTAATCGGATATAAAATAAAATAATACAAACTGTAGTGAACATATTTCAGTGTCCCCATAGATCTTCCTCTATAGTCCCTTGGAGCCTCTTCCCTCATTTTGCCCCATCATTACAAAGCTAGAAGGCTCCTAGAAGGGAAGACCCCTTAGTCTACCTTCATCTGGGACACTATTGTATTCTCCAAACAATACTACAGAGATTTGATGAAAAAAAAGAAAAAATCCAATGTCTCCCCAACCCCAGCCTGAATGTTAGGAAGTAAATTTTTTTTTAATCAGTTGAAGTGAAACTAACATAATTGAAAAACAAGGAAATTTGCAAAAAACATACTAATGTGGTGATGTAGAGACAGGCCCAACAAAGAATAGTTTGTATTTCTGTAGGATGGTTGGGTAGGGAGGCTGCAGGGGTTAATGTCTTCTTGAGAAGTTAGATACAATTTCTCACTAGGGCTACTATGACTTTCTCCTCAGGGTCCCAAAGCTGGGGAACAGTGGAAGGAAACAGAGGGGTGGAGTCTGGCCTTTGTTCAAAGACAGAGAGAAGGAAAGAAGGACGAAACAGGGCAATGCCCAGTTGGATAAGAGAAGTCAGGGGAAGGAGAGTGTGGGGGATTAATAGGCTACTTGTAACAAGTGGGTTTTATTTATTTATTTTTAAAAATTTTTTTAAATGTTTATTCATTTTTTGATAGAGAAAGAGGGTGAGTGGGGGAGGGGCAGAGAGAGAGGGAGACACAGAATTCAAAGCAGGTTCCAGGCTCTGAACTGACAGCACAGAGCCTGACATGGGGCTCGAACTCACAGACTGTGAGATTGTGACCTGAGCTGAAGTCGGATGCCTAACCGAATGAGCCACCCAGGCGTCCCCAAGTGGGTTTTATTTTAAAGAGGCTAATGCAAAATATGTTTCCAAAAGCCTTTGTGTCTCAATTTCATCATCTGAAAAGATTACACATTTTAGTGTCATGCTTAATCTAAGTGAAAACAGAAGCCTATTTTACAACGTTTATTTATTTTTGGGACAGAGAGAGACAGAGCATGAACGGGGGAGGGGCAGAGAGAGAGGGAGACACAGAATCGGAAACAGGCTCCAGGCTCTGAGCCATTAGCCATCAGCCCAGAGCCCGAAGCGGGGCTCGAACTCACGGACCGCGAGATCGTGACCTGGCTGAAGTCGGACGCTTAACCGACTGCGCCACCCAGGCGCCCCCAGAAGCCTATTTTAAAAGTCATCCTTTCATGAGCCCACCCATGACTTACCTCTTGTCTGACAGCAGAAGATGCATTACAGTACTGAGGACCAACATCAAACTCTCTTAAGTTTATTCAACACTGTTTTCCCAAATTGTGAGGATGTTGTGAAGGTGATTGAAATTTATCAAGTACTAGTCTATTCCTCGCAACAGCCTAAATTTGGTTAAAAAAAAAATTGAACTTCACTATTTTTCAATCACCTATATAAAGGCTAGGTACTTGAAAGGAAAAAAAATATATATACATATTTAACAAATCCCCTAACCTCTGCCCTTCAGGAGCTGGTTTTCCATAGCATGTTATGGGAAGGCTAGGAACTTGAAAGACAGAGATATTGCCCTGTATGAGGGGGAGAGAGACAAAGAAAGCAATAAGCAACAATTATGATAAAACAGGATAAGTACTATGATAAAAGAAGCCCAAGGTACTGGGCATCAAGGAAGAATGGCTGCCAATTCAGCTAAACTCCTTTTTTGCTCAGCAGTGTATCAAAACGCCAGTTACTACAGCTTGTGTAAAAAGCTTCCTATTTTTGAGGGCTTGAACACAAAGGTTATCCATGCTTACTGAACGTCAGAATCCCCTGAGGACATTTTGAAAATATTCCTATGCCCAGACTGTTCAAACTAGGCAGAAATCGAGAGATTTCTAGAAATTTAATTGTTCTTGGATGGAGACAGAGCATCAGCATTTAAAGGAGAAAAAAAAAAATCCCCCAACTGACCCCCAACTGATTCTGCTGTGCAGTTAAGGTTCAGAACCACTTCCTTCTCCAGGTTTTTCTAGTTATTATGCCAAATTTTAAAAGAGAATGGTTGAGGGCTAGAGTTGCTTCCTATAAAATTTCATTTTAAGAGAGGAAAGATTGAAGAGAGGGTCCTAAAACCAAAATTGGGGTCATGAGGTTAAACAAATGCAGCATTGGACATGTAACATTAACAGAGAAAGGCAACATCATGTTGCAACGAAATTCATTCTCTGAAGACTTATGAGCAGGCAAAGAAAGTCATTGAGCAATGTAAAAAATGATTTAAGCCCCACCAATGCCATTCTATCTGGGGGCAAGCTCTGTCAAAGACTATTTAGTGCTTCACCCTACTGCCACGAACTTATCACCATCTGTTCCTTTTGTATGTTCCTCTCTCTCTGCTGAAAGGAAATGCTTCCCACTATATTATTAGGTTTCCTATTATACACATCCCGTACTGTGGCTTGAATATCAGAGTTTTGCAAGTAACAAGCAACATATTTGCCCTCCAAATGTCCTCACAACTTTCAGTACTTGTTAATTTCCACAGCATCACTGATTTTCAACTTCTGGGACTTCCCTGAAACATGGGGAAACGAGAGAAAAGATTGTACTAAAGCTCATGAACACACCTTCATTCCAACCCAGGCTATTTTTGTTTCTTCACCTCTATCAGGACACCTGTTATGATTTTAAGAGAAAGTTGCGCTGTTCTCCGGAGAAAATACATTTATTACAGAAGCTGAAGATACCTGTGCTTAATTTTTAGAAGTGAGTTTTCTTTCCCACAAAATAACTACAAGAAAAAATTTGTTTGACTATATTCATGCAAGTGGGGAAAATCCTGCCCTAATGTTTATTTAGACATCATTCTGGTAGCACTTTAAAATTCAATTTCTCCTTAGAGAAGTAACACTAACAGACAGAACATAGGTCTGGGGAGCCTGTAGTGTGGACACAATCTATAGCCAGCATTGCATTTTGGTTTGTTGTTGGATAGACTTAGAATTTCTCATTAACCAAGTTTCCACATCTGTAATTGGGAAAATTTTTATTTTTATTACACTGAGATGATTTGGGTATGTTCTTCCTGACACAGAGCTAGGCTAAATGATAGGATGGCTCCTTCCATAACTCAATGCTGTGCTTTACAAGCATACAAGGCTGATTGCTCACATGCCAATATAATGCTCAGAACTCATAAGCATAAAAAACAAGAAAATGTATTCACTAACATTTCTGTTGCTTAAAATTTATGGTAGATAATAAATCTCTGAATAATATTATGTGGGATAGAAAAAACATTTGACTGCTTCATTTATGCAGGGTTTTTATATACTCATTTTCAAAGGACAATTTGAAAAGTTAAGTATCTAATAGGGTTATAGGGGCAGATTTTTTGTTGTTGTTGTTCACTAGGAAACATCTTGTTTGACTTCTCTTAACATTTTTCAGTAAATTACTATGGGGATTCTAAATTAATTTTACTAATTAAGAATGTTCTTGAATAAAGTAACCTTAGCCTGCTGCTTGCTATTTCTTCTAAAACATTTCAAGACCTGTAGGAAATTCATTTCAATGTGTATAATCCCTGAAGCCATATTTCATATGAAAAAATATACCCACATTACATACAAATCAGAAATATGATTGAACTAAAAGAAGTACAAGTGAGTCAGGAAAATAAATATGCTCACTATTACTGGTTTCACAAAGTATATACTATGTGGTCAATTAAAAGCAATTAATTAAAAGCAATGTCTTAACCGCTCCAGCATTCTTAAACTTCAGAACATTACCCATCACTTTATACAGATGTTGATGATCAAAATAAAAATAAACGTGTTGGCTTTTAATTAATTGATATGCCATTACTAATCTAGACTCATCTTTCCATTTTATAGATGAGTATTCTGAGACACCAAAAAGGAACCCCACACAAGCAGGGTAGGAGTAGGGGAGAGAGAGAGATTGAGAATCCCAAGCCGGCTCCATGCAGTCAGGGTAGAGCCCAACACAGGGCTCAATCCCATGAATCGTGAGATCATGACCTCAGCTGAAATCTAAGAGTTTGATGCTCAACTGACTGAGCCACCCAGGTGCCCAGGTGCCCTAAGAAGGAACTTTTTCAATGTAACTGAAGTCCTGTTAGTATCAGTATTAGAATTATAGTCCCTTGGTTTCAACTGAAGTGTCTTCCCATAACCTGGATCCTCCTAAATACCAGGCATTTATTAAATATCATGGTGGGGTAAGTAGGGTGCAGAAGGTGGTGAAAGAATTCTACATCATACTAAGACAGAGGAGGAGATTTAATAATTGCCTTTGAGGTTATTAATGTTTCATATTGACTGATACCAAAGAGCCATTAGTTTCACAAGCTGTTTACATGACCAAGTGGTTGGCTGTTTAAGAAGAGAGTGCTTAGTGTATGAGGAGATGAGGGGAAAAGGAGAGAGCAGACACCAACATGGTGAAAGTCCCCACATACATTAAGTCTGGTGCTCCTGGGGACCTGGGATAATGGTACACGGAAAAATCAAAAGTAGGATTTTTGTTCTTGCTGTTCTCACCAGTAACTTCTCTGTACAAACTGTATGATTTGTAGTTTAAGGATGGTACCATTCATTAGACAGTAAGGGAATTTTTATTTGTGGGGTTTATTAAAAGTCTAGGAATTTAGAGATAATTGTATATGGTTGACTGGTTGACAAGGCAACTGAAAAACAGATATACAGATGTATTTCATATGTATCCTAGAAATTAAAAATGTGAAACTCCTATTTTTAAAACATTTGGAAAGCCATTAAAGCCAAGTTATAATAATGATAATAATAATGAATTATTCTATGGGTTCACCCTCCTTTGTTCTTTGTACGTGGGAGATATATAGATAATCTGCAGTGAGTGAGATAATTGAGTAAGCCTACAGATGGCCTATATAAAACTTCAATTAAGAGGTGACTTGGAGAGACAGGCATTGTTAGTTTTATAAAAGTGTATTTCAGAAAGGCTTTCCACAGTATCTCTCATGATACTTCATACACAAGATAGGGATGTGTGAGCAGAATGATAATCTGGTTAAGCAGATGCAAAGCTGGTTGAACTACTGTATGAAGAGTGTGAGATTAGTGGATCAGTTTCACCCTGGCAAGGAGACCCCTGTTGGTGTGCCAAAGAGCTCTGTACTCAGCCATGTCTTGCCGAAAATTATTGTGAATGACTTGTATGAAGATATAAATAAAATCCTGTCATATTCGCAGATCTCACAGAGCTAAAAACTATAAAACAGCGTCAGGGTCCTAAAGCAAACTGACAGGCTGGAGTGAAGGGCTGAAAATAACAATAGGGTATCGGTGTTCTGCGAGAGTCTGTATCTAGACTTAAGACAAAATTTTACAGTTAGCATTTGACCATCTAATCCCAATAAAAAATGAAAAAGACAATAATAATAGTGACAACTTCTATTTCAGTCCTTACTATGGGCTGGAACTCTTGCATGTGTTTATCTGTACATTTGATCCTTACAACAGGGCTACGAAATAGTCGTCATTCCCATTTTACAGGTGAGGAAACAAAAGCAAAGAAGTAAAGCTACATTCTGTAAGTCATGGAACTAGTGAGTAGAGAGGAGGTGAGGAATGGAGAGCTCTGGCCATCTAACTCAAGAAGTACTGTGTCATAAATTCTGTCATGAGGTTTCAAAAACCAAACACAGAAGCACAGGGTGCTAGGGGAGATACTGCTCAACAGTCCATCAGTGAAAAATTTCCGTGCGAGTTCAGCATGAGGCATCAGTGTTGCCAGAATGGCTAATGGCATCTTTAGCGGCATTTGTGCAAAAATTTCTCTAGATCAAGAGAAATAACATTCTAGTTTTTCCATATGGTGGTGTCCCTGCTTCTAATTCATTCATCATCTAATTTTATGCTCTCTACACTTTCTGCATTTATATTGACACTGATAAAGCTACTTGACTCATTAACAAAGAAACAATAACATAAAACAAAATACAGCACAATTTGAGCTCAAAACACAAAATTTCGAGAAAATTTGAGCAATTATTCAATGAATCAGGTTGGTGAATATAGGAATATAAATTAAAAAGTGAAATTGAAGCCTGTGCTTCATTCATTTTTCTGTCCATTCATTTTTCAATCATATTAACGTACAAGTACCACATAGTCATTTGGATCGACTGGGTAATCTGGGATGACCATCATGTTTCCCAAATAACCAGACCTTCTTTTTTTTTTTTTTTTTTTTATGCTTATTTATTTATTTATTTATTTATTTGAGAGATACCAAGAACAAGCAGGGGGAGGTGCAGACAGATGGGGGGCACAGAGGATCTGAAGCAGGCTCTGCACTGACGACAGAGAGCCAACAACGTGGGATTCAAACTCACAAACCATGAGATCATGACCTGAACCAAAGTCAGACACTCAACCAACTGAGCCACCAAGGTGCCTCTAACCAGGCCTTCTTTTAACATTCATTTCATTTGGTCATATAGTCCCTATTTTTTTATATTTATTTTTGGTTGAATGCTACTGGTTCAATTATGCTAGGAAAAAGGGAACTAGACCTACACTTAGTTGGCTTCAACCTACTCTAATTATTCCAGATTAACAATTTTATCAGATTTTAGATTTGAATTTTAAATTCAGGACTGGATTTCTAATTGTCTGTGATGTACTTTTTAAAGATATTTTTTAAATGCTAAAGATGCCCTTGTAGACCCTTTATACAATATTACTCAGTACACAGCTTATACTTTATGGTATCAAATTTGAAATTTGTGTGCTTTCTCTAATATCCTAAGGATTGATGGAAACTTGGATTCTGTAAACAAAATAATTTTGGAAGGTTCTGGAAGCAAAGTAAAATTGCAGGTTCAACCCTTTTGACAAGAAAGGTCTACTATAGTACATTTTACTACTCTTTTATATATCTTCATCTTTCTAAACTAATGACAAATTATTTACTAAATAGACAAAGAAAACTCGGACATAGAGTTAGATTACTCACTCATAGCATGCAGAGAAGCCTCGCCTCTTGAATTGTAACCTCAAGATGTTTACCTTCAGTCTTTTCTCCCCTCTGAGAAGCCAATAGTCATTTTCAATATACTTGCACATTTTTGGAACTTGTTATTTTTGAAGCCCATCCATTTATATAATGAACTTCAGAAACTATACATTCAGTAAAAAAAAAAAAATTAAGTACAATAGTCTATTTTTAATCATGAAGACAATACTAATTATAATTCTCCAGATAAACATATATAATTATAGTAATTACAATTCAACAATAACTCACTGGTACTTACTATTATAAACTCATAAACTATTATTCAGCACCCTATAAAATTCAAAATCTAATTGAAAGTGCTAGTTTAGCATAATTCCCACAAGCCATCATTCTTTAATATTCTGGAATGAATGAGGTTTTGGTTGAGCTATTAATTGATACTGACAAGCAATAACCACCGGAATGAAACTGCAATTATGAGTGGCAATTAATCACATTTGCTGTCATCTCTGGTGTCAAACAAAATTCAATAATATTCAAAATAGTTTTAAAAAGTTTATACCTTTTATGTTTCAATTCACTTAATGGAAACCAAAAGCTGTTTCCTGGGACAACCAAATGATACCTACAGTGTATTTATGTAAAATATGGATACTGCATTTTTTTAGTTTAAAAAATTTTGTTTTTCTTCTAAAATTATTTTCAGGATAAATCTGTGTTTTTGCCGACCTGCATTATCTCAGCAAATCTTTTTGACTCATAGATCACCTTTGGACCTGGCAGAAATTGTACATGTAGAGAAACTCTTGGGAGCAGGAACTTTGGCAAGCATCATTAAGGACTTGAGATAATTTGAGAGGGTTCTTTTAGAAGTTTCAATTGATCAATGTCTCTTTGAATGGGGACAAGGAGGCAGCAGGATTTAATTTCTTTTCCCTCATTATTTCTAATGAACAGGTCAACTAATGATGTCCTTCTCTCTAACCTAAGGCATCCATATACCAGCATCACTCACCCCCAACCTGGTCTGTTCAAATGTCACTGGAGGGCTCCTTACGGCACCAACGCTGTGACCTTAGGACTGAAACATAGCAATGTATTTGTTGTAAACCAAGCAAGGTCACTGCGTAGATGATCACTTCAAGGGCAGTATTTACAACAAAAGATCCAATCCCAGATAAACGAAGCACTTTGGGCAAAGTGGAAGTTGTGACCTCAATAGGCAGGTGTCTGTCTACCAGATTTTCAAGCAGATACACAGGCTTACTTAAATATTCATGAATCCCAATTTTTGTTTGGTTAGTGAGACATGCCTACAAAGAAAAAGTCTTGTTTCATTTTACATGCTTACAGTTTGTGGCAAGTTTAATGCACTGAGATAGTTAATCCTCAATAAACTAAGAAAAGAAATAAAGCATCTGTTCACTCTAAGCTCCAAATCTGAAAAATGTTTTCTGGAAGGGTCTTCCATAAAGCTGAAAATGCCAACAACTTAAAAATAAAAAAAGGATTTATGTGCTATAATTAAAAACTTGAATAGATGGAGCAAAGTTACTTATTTAGAAATATTTCTAAATGCATAGCATTTATGTATGTTTCAAGGAATGTTGTTAAAATGAAGGGACTTACTAGCAAGCAGACACGTAAAGAACATTATACTAATTGCCTACAGTTATTAATAATGTAAATAGAATGACCTTCATTTTAATTATTCTGTTTTTTTTTTCTTTACTTCTGTTTCTACTAATTGCATTTATGTTCGTTATTGACTTACAATAATATTAAGAGGTAGTGGTCAAGACTTAGGTTCCATGCAGTTTGAGAGCTGTATCAATACAATATGACCTTTTTTTCCTTGTTATTTATGGTTCTGACACAGCTAGGTTATGGCATCTTTTTGTTTCTTTCAAGAATTATTGAAGTTCTACTCTGATTTTGGATTTTTCTCTTTCTCTTCCCCCTTTTCTCCTGTTGTTTTCATAATTGTAATTTTATAAAATTTCCAGTGTCTATAAAATTTCAAGTTACTCAGTTAGCAGGTCAATTATTTTCAGGTGTCTGAAGCTGTATGTTTTAGCTAACTCAGGTTGGCAGATATACTACAAAAAATAACTTGCTTAAATTCAGAAGTACAGCAGGAATAGTCCTGAAATTCTTATGTTGGTTAGAATTACAGTTTGCTCTTAATCCTTGAAAAATTCAGGTTAAAAAATATTATTGTATGCAACTTTGGGATCTGAACTGAACCCTAATCTGAGTACATGCTCAGAGCTCATATGCTTCTAGAAGAAACTTTGCAGCAAATTTCTGTGTTAGGTGCTCTGGGTAAGATCCAAGTGAGATTTCTCTTCTTTCCCAGTTAAGTACCAATCCGCTCTTTGTCTGCCGGGTGCCCTTCAATCAGAAACACAGAACATTGAGAATATAATCTCCTATTTGCTCTCTCCAGACTTATTAAATGTCTGGATGCCAAAAGTAATATTTAATAAAGAGAGTTAAGGGGAATCCTGTTCCTACATGGCATGAGCTCCAGTATTGTGTCAAATTACATGACTGGAAAGGTACAGAGCACATTGAAACAACATGAGATTCTCCCACTATAGAATCACCGATACAGAATTATACTTTCAGGTTAACGCAGAGCAATTATACAGCAGCTACAGGAAATATTATGCAAAGAATTCTCCTATGTTTTCTGTTGAAGTTCCTATCTACTATGTTATTTAATGTCTCCTGCAAGTCTCCTATCCCCCCCCCCCCCCACAGTGCATTTCTTTTACAGTGTGATACCTAGGAGAAATGTGTCTCTTGAAGAAATAGAATGCTTCCTTTCACCAGAATGAGAATTACGTAACTTAACAGTTTCCAAAATAGTTTTAAAAGAAATTATTGTGGAGGATGTTATTACATATGAAAAGTGAAAGTCTATGTCTGTGAAACTAAATTTGTTTAACAATTGAACCAAGATTCAAAAATTGAACAGGTTTCTTTTTTAACTGTAGGATGTCCTCAAGACTTTGATTTGCTAATGTGTACTGTGAGTTTCTAAAAGAGAGATTTAACAGCCACATTTCCCAGCTCACTGAAAGATATAACCCTTGTTTTCAGAATGCTATTAAAATCTCTCCACATAATTAAAGAACTAAAGAAAAATCTAAAGAACACAGTTTTGAATACAAGGATAAAATTTTTTGCATTCCTTTTGACTTAACTGCTGAGAAGCACAAAGCTACCACTCAATCAGAGTATCCAAAATGCCTCTTTAATATAATCCCTCCATCACATTAAAAATTATAACACTTTTATCATTATCCACTACAACATCTTGGAAGCAATAAAGTACAAATGCATGAAACTTTAAAAACACTTATAGCATTATTGAAAACACTGCAAGAAACATGAATAGTGATGGCAGTTTTCAAATATCAGTTTGCTCAGCACTGTCACTATCATTTCACTTTATTTCAAATATGAAACATCAAGAATGATCCCTTTATTCAAGTAATACACAGAGCTTAATACATCCTTGAGATGGCCTTGGATTATCAAAACCAAATAAAAATTCCATGCATAATAAAAGACAACTCCTATATTTAACTCAAAGGATTACATTCATTTGAACACTATTTGAAAAATAATCAGGTATTATTATCTACAGTCTTGCAGATTAATTCTATTTCTTATTTTCTTAGGTTGTAAAATACAGTTTCCTAATCATCGAAGCCACTGTCTTAACATCAATTTAATGTTAGCTACACTCTTCATTTTCAAAAAAAAAATCAGATCTTATTCAGGGAAGGAACGTCATTCCCCTTTAATTCAGCTTCTTTACAAGTACTCTTTCAAGTCTGTGTCCACATAAATCACCAAAGAACTTGTTAAAGATGCAGATTCTCTGAGTCATTTCCCAGAGATTCTGATCCAGTAAGACTGCATGAGTCCTGGAATCTCCACAGTTAACAAGTACCCCAAGTGATTCAGATGGTGAACTCTGGTCCAATATTCAAAAATTGCTTTTGAAGAGCATGTTGCCATGAGAGACCAATTTTAGTTGTACTTAAACTCAATTTCCTTCCAACTCCTAGATGGCATAGCCACTAGCACTATGTGTAAAGGACTTAAAGGTCACTCAGGACTTCAGCAAAGCAATGCCCACCCTTCCTTGCTTCATAAGCCCTTCTAACTCCTTAAGCAGTACACTTTGTTCAGCCTGGACATGTGGGTTCGAGACCCAGTAATGCTTTTCACTAGTTATAGGGGCCAATTAGTAAACCCATAACTTTACTAAACAATATGTTATTCAAATTGTAGATTAGATTACATCATTTGGTTTCAAAGTTTTGTGAAATCAGTAAACCTTAGTTTTTCTTTTTTCATTGTCTCTCCATATTATTTTATCTAAGCCATATGTTTTCAAAATGAGCTCTAAGGGCACTTTTTCTGATAAACCGACTTGTCTTTTTCAAAATACCATACATTGTCTGCATTCTCTTTCAGAGATAAGACATTAAAAAATGTTAAAATTCCAGAGCACTGTGATTTTATCTGGAACTCAGTATTACTCCTCTTGACTCCAGCTGGATTCATGAATGACTTAGTAAGTCCATTGGGCCAAAAAGGTTTACGCTCTGAAGCAGCAGCAGCAGCAGCAGCAGCAGCAACAACAACAACAACAACAAGAACACAGCAACAACAAAAGTGATCAAATGTATTGAGAGTCTCCCACCGCACTTTTTCTTGAACTGGCAAAATAATTGAATGCAGGTGCAACCTCATACTTTGCAAAAGATGTAGACTGAATATAAAACTCCTGTGAAAGTGACATCAGCATATAGGTTTGAGTCTTCCTTTCTGAGGATAAAATTTCAATACACACTCTTCTTGGTCTCCAGTGAAGCCAACAATTTATATTTATGTGGAACAGAAAAGTACATAATGCTCATTTGTTTTGGGTGAGTTAAAGAAAGCAACACATGCCCTTTGTCTTCTACACCAGCTATGAAGCAAAAACAACAAACATCTGTTGCCTGTGGGATAGAGTGTTGTCCACGATCACCTTATCAGTGCAGGGCTATGGCTACAACACGGGCTTCTCTGCTCTTCTCTTCTGCCCTCCAAACAAAACAAAACAAACAAAACAACCCAACAAACAAAACAGGGGCTGCCTTGTGTCCTGCTAAGTATTGGTTTGTTCTTGATATCCAAGATACAACGTTTCTCTCTTTTATTGAAACTTTCATTAACAATTTAGATATTAAATAATATATAACAAATCTGAAATTTCAATCAGGTAGAGTAACTTCTATTCTGTAGCCAAGTATTTTATTACTTAGCATTAAGATGATATGGTCTTAGTTGAGAAGATAAAAATATCCGTAACTTTTTATGAGAAGAGGTGAAATGCTTCGCAACAAAGAATGCTTGTCGATCAATATTTGTAATTCATAACAGCATACAAAATAAGATGCTTAAAATGTTTTCAATCACATAATCCATCCCCAAACTCACTTCACAATTTACTTTGGTATACAAATAGAATAGAAAAAAAGGGGAAAAAAAAAACAAAAACAAAACCCAGTTGTGTGTGTTGTAGCTAGCTTGTACCACCAGTAGTTACAGAAGTAGTTACAGAGTATTATTCTACAATGTAGAGTGGTCTACATTTTATAGCCAAATGGCTTATTTTAAGGGATGAACTCTGGAATTACAGAGATGCTGAACACTGGCATAACCCAAGGGTACGTTACCTCATTTCTCCAAGCCTTTCACCCCCCCTAAGCTTCACCTGTGAAACTAGCACAATATTACCTAGAGGAACCTTGTACACAGTAAGGAGTAAATCAGTTTTTTCACCAGAGAACAATGCTTCCTAAGTAGCATCGTGAAGAGATGTATACCTATCTTATCCATTTCTCACTGTAATTGCAGTATAGGAAAATTTCCCAGCTAAGGGCATCATTCACAAGTGAAGATGAGGAGGATAGCCTACTCACTGTTTCTGCAATGCTTTGATGAATATTCCCTCACTGTCTTCTCTCCAGACTTCAATAAAGCAGTGAGATTTTTGAGTTTAAATATTTTGATCATAATAAAACCACTTTTATTGAAATAAAGAAAAGTTTTAAAGACTGGAATTTATAAAAATTTCTAAGACCTCCTAATGCTACTTTAATCTCCCTGTGGCATCCTTATATTACATTTTTAATACTTCCCTTGCATGCTTGACAATAATTATTTCTGAAAAATTATGCATTCCCACTATTGTGCACTATAGATAGATAAATTTATAAGTAGAGCTTTTTCACATTAAAGAACTTTAAGTGCTTTGTTCAGTTCTTACAAGAGTGTTTAGCCTCTTCTATTCCAATGCCTCATTTGTGCTAAATTTTAAGCATTGTGATTGAACCAGTATTCTTTTAATCTAACCTGAGTAGGTGAATACTCCATAATTATGATTTAAAATATATTCTAGATAACGTTACTGAATCCTTTCTTATGAAGAGCTTTTTCTTGTCATTACTTGTCCCTCAGATTACCAATGAAGATGTAAAAGCTTTTTTTGTGTTACAATTATAAAAAGGGTGATTTACAAATAATCGGTATTTAGCCTTGATCCCTTCCACACTGTCCCTAAGACCCATGGCGTAATCCCTGGAGATTCCATCCTGTTGAAATAGTTCATATTTGACTGATGTCAATAGCTGGAGAGTGGCTCAACATGCATTCAAAGAGTCTGGTATTTCATTATCGTCATGGAGTCATTGTGCATGGTGGTATAATCAAAATCCATTCAGACTCAGATGATTATTCAATACACTTTCGAAGGATTCCTTTCTCCTTTCCTCCTTAGTACATTCTCGAAGGAAATAGGATATATCAACACACCATATGGCAAGTGGAATCAGTCAGAGCACCACATTGTATCTTCTATCATATGCTATTTCACAATATGACATGCTCAAGTTCTTTTCTGATGAACACTGTAACTCCTAATATAGATTTGGCAATAGCACTTGCTTCTTCCCCTTTCATAGTCATCCCTGTCATTGCTATTAGCTTATTTTTATGTCTGAATAAAAGCCTGTGTTTCTTCCTGAAATGCAGCTTTTTTATAACAGTGTATAAAAGTAAAATGTAAGCAAAAAGATGAAATAGCTCCAGATGTGGTAATTCAGTGACAAGTAGTTGAGCTATACACGGGTAAGAAAAAAAAAATGCCCATAAAAGATTGAATTTTACTTTATCCTAGAAACATACTATAGTGGAAACAACAGGGACTTTGCAGTTCTTTCTCAGCTTATGACTCATTGTGTGACCTGGGGGGCAGTTAGTTCTGAAATTCGAGAGATAGGAACATTCACTCCATGACACTGCAGTGAAATTTATGCGAGATAATGTGCGTAAAAGTCCCAGAGCCCAGTGCCATGGCACAGAATTTAAGTGCACTACATTCAGTAGCTGTCTTGTTCTTATGCCTTCTATACCCCTTAATGCTTTCCTGAGATTTCTCAGATAGATCAGATGTAAACTCTGAATTTGAAAACTGAAGCTTATACATAGGTCCTTTATGCACTGTCATGGGATAGTTCAGTTAGCTGAAATATAAGTCTATCGTTAGAATATGAGTTTATATATCATTCAGCATGTTATTTATCATCATGCAACTACCTATTTTAAGGTGGAAGACTCAGAAGATAGGCCTCAGGCTTCCTACCTTATGTTTCCTTGTCCACACGATGTGTGTAATTATTTAATAAAAGTTATATGATGAGTTGCATGATATCTTCTATGGTGACATGTAAAGAAATATAATGAAAGAACACAAAGAATTAGCTCAGTTGGCTAAAGGTACTAAGTGCCTTATAAGTAATTCAAAAGATAATTTGACTTAGGTAATCTTCAAGGAAATAAACAAAAAGTCTTATATGAAAGATTTTCTAGGAGCTTTATGGATTAGCAATGAGAATCAAGTGTGAAATCTAAATTTCTAAAATATTATATATTCTCATTTCATACACTCATTTTCTTCACACCAGCCTTATAATCGAAGGGGAGGGAAAAGAACAAAACTAAGGGTATGTGTATTGAGGAGGTAGACAGTAGGCAGATTATTTGCCTACTATTGGTTCCTAAGAGAAATGGTTTTGAAACAATCCTTAGTGTTACCTTGATCTGTTATCCAGTCATCTAACTCTTGGTTCATCCAGCCACTATTTACTGAGTGATCCTTCAGTGAGCTGGCACCTGGCCAGGTGCTTCTCTGTGTGAAGATATTGCCTTTCTTCCCAATCACTCCTAGAGACTCAATATGGACAGGGGGCCATGTTCAAATTATTTAACAACTTGCACAATGTAGGAAATGATAACTCAGAAAGGATATTTCTTAGGCATTTACATGTTAAGACTGCTACTAAATGCTTATATATATTATTGCCATGTATTCCCTTACCATCACAATGTAAGTACTACTCTTATTCACATTTCAAACATGAGAAAACGGAGACTTAGAAATATCACTTGCTCAGAGTCATATGGTTTGCAGGTAGGAGGGCCAGAATTAGAATCTAGGCCAGTGACAATCAGAGGTCATGCTCCTAATAAACACAGATCCCATGGAAGAAAATCTGTACTATCATGAGTCATGGTTCAGCTTTTGCCTGATGGATGCCCTTATTTTTTGACATTTTTCCTGCACAGTTGTTGACTAAATGTACCATATAATTATGCCTCTCATATCTGTCCTTTTACCTTCTTTTCAATCACTAGCAAAAGTGATTGCAAAATTTGTTTTCTGAATTTCAGAAAATTGCATCAGCTTAAGTGTTCAGAAAAAAATGCTTTGATGATTAAGAGCCTCATATCCATAGTTATAGTTCCAAAATTATAAGTTTAAATTGGGCCTGAGAAAAAGATCTGGTTTATATTACTAAGAAAAAGAAACCATGGCAGGGAATTAGAGCGATTTAGGACTAAGAAAGTTCGACACCCTTGTTTTGTCCAGCCTTGTCATTCTACCGATGAGGGTGGACGGCACCGAGAGTCCTTGATTATTCCCAGATCCCACTGTTAGCAGAGCTGGAAGTGCAATGCAGACAAAAGATTCTATGTGTTCTTTTGGAGGTACAAAAATAAAAGCAAAAATTGACCAGTACTCAAGGGTCCCCTAAATCTAAGTTCTGCCCCTAAATGGCAATGCTGTCTTTGGGTAGTCATTTATGCTTTCTGGGTCTCAAGTTGTCTAATGTTAAAAGAAAGTTTTCTTATTTTTTGTAATTTTTTTTTTTTTGGTTTGTTTAAAACTCTGACATTATCCTGAGTTTCATTATAGTAGGGTCAACTTGGTTGCGTCAGACAGACACTGTCATTATCCACTCATGTTTCAGCCTACCGCCATTCTAATTCTAAACGCAAATACTGTACTGTCCTCGTCTGCTCTTTTGATACGAATAGATTTTATGCTAGGATTTACATTTTGTTTTGGATTTGGTTACCTTGGAAGCCTTTAAAAAACATCTACTGAGATAGTTTAAAAATTCTTCCCTGTATAGGAATTAAGTATTTTAATAATGATGATACAATAAATATTTGATGATATGTTTTGGTCACATAATCAGGGATAAAATAGTACACCCCTGAAGATGTTTAACAACACATCCAAGTACTGAAGGCTTGATTAGAATTGCTTTTAAAGTAGAAAAAATGAAGGCAAAGGTGGCCAGTGGAGAAACTCAAGGACTTGAGGCACATTTAAAAAACAACAAAATGTGACATACCATACAACTGAAAACCAACTGGAACTATCTTGCCTAGAAATCCAGGCCATTATAATACACTTTGCCATTTTAACTGGCTTGGACCCCCCAAAAATATTTCAGTAAGGGCTCATTAGTGTCCTTATAGAAGGCCAAAAAGTCAACTAGAATAAGGGGACTTAGAAACACATTCCAAATTACACTAAAATGCAACTTCGGTTTTGAAGAAATTTTTTTTATCACAGGTGGACTATTTATAATATCAGTCCTAGGGTGGAAAGAGTGTTAATAATAATGATAATAATAATTATGATTATATGATAATGATAATAATGATAATAAACAATGATAATGTTTATAATGATAATTATGATAATAAAGATAATAATAAACAACACACACTTATATTGTGCTTACTATGTGGTACTGCTCTAAAATATATATAAATACATTAAATTTCATTTTGTACACTTATTTTACTGTGTATCTGCTTATAATAATCCTGAGTAGTTTACAAGTTTTAAAAAAGCCATTTTACTTTTATATTCTAAATAAGCCGTTTTGTTTATTTTCATTAAAACTGATAAATGCAAGGTTATATATTTCTGGGTCTCTTAAATGTTTATATGAAAATATCTTTGTCTAAACTGTTTTGCTTGCTATGTACCCTAGAATCTAGTAATATAAGAACTATAAAGGGGAAATTGGTAATCATGTATTCAAGGAATCATCAGTACAAATACAACAACAACATTTATGACTGAGATAATGCAGAGTCGAAGATGTGAAAGACTTTCAAGGTCATCCAGCTAGTTAGGGGTAAAGTCAGATCGAGTTCTCTTTGCTTCCAGCACTGAGAATTTTCCACTATAAGCAAAACCCATGTAGCTACAAACTCCTGGCAGTAAATAGCAATAAAGGTAAAGTTATAAGAAGAAAAAACTTCTTACAATAAGTCTTTAAAACCTTAGGACATGACAGAAATGTTCCACAGTCTATCTAAAATACTGGGGAAAAGAGGGGCACCTGGGTGGTTCATCGGTTGTGTCCGACTTTGGCTCAGGTCATGATCTCATGGTTTGTGGATACGAGCCCCACGTCGGGCTCTGTGCTGACAGCTCAGGGCCTGGAACCTGCTTCGGATTCTGTGTCTCCCTCCCTTTCTGCCCCTCCCCTGCTCACACTCTGTTCTCTCTCTCTGTCTCAAAAATAAATAAACATTAAAAAAATTAAAAAAAAAACAAAATAAAATACTGGGGAAAAGACAGTAATTTCAAATAAAATAGCAAAGTTTTATTTATTTTTTATTTAAAAAAAATTTTTTTAATGTTTATTTATTTTTGAGACAGAGAGAGACAGAGCATGAACAGGGGAGGGTCAGAGAGAGGGAGACACAGAATCTGAAACAGGCTCCAGGCTCTGAGCTGTCAGCACAGAGCCTGACACGGGGCTCAAACTCACGAACCGCGAGATCATGACCTGAGTCGAAGTCGGCCGCTTAACTGATTGAGCCACCCAGGTGCCCCTAAAATAGCAAAATTTTAATATAAGGATGCAGCTTGGGGACTTAAGAACCCTTCTCCAACATCCCTTCCAGTGTGTTCCCAGACCTGCACACTGGGGAGGCATAGAACTACTTCTAATATATCTGCTTTAGTCTGGCCCAAGTCCCCTCTGATCTTAGTAGGGCCACTCTTAGCTCATATGGTGTCTTGAATGAATTTAGAAAAAAGAACCCTCTCTGCACAGTTGAATTAGAAAAAGATACCTCATCTGGGTGATCGGCAGCCTGTCAGGAACAAGATGACTTTGTGCCAAAAAAAATGTTCCCTCTTCCAGGAGAATGCAGATGTCCCCAGAGCACACTGCATAGAGAGCCAACCAATGCCTCTTCTTCATCTCTTCCTGTTTTTTTTGGCAGGGCACTTCTGTGCAACACGCAAACTACACAACTCTATGTGGTGATCTTGCTTTTGGATCTGCTGCCTCATGAATTCCCCCGGAGATTAGAAGGAAATGTCATAGTTGTAGAGCCCTCCACTGAGCACCTATTAACACTTAAGTTGCCTTCTCTCTAGTGTGAGAATGTGTTTTTCTACCTCTTGTTCAAAGGCAACATCTCCACCAATACCTTCTATCTCATCTCCTCCTCACTCAAATGGCATATTTTTGCTTATTTATCTTCACCTTCTTCTGTATCGTGACTCCTTTCGTGTTTGTAATTATTCTAGCTAGCTGATCACCAAAACTCTCTTTTCCTCCTGGGCACACACATGAGCCACATTTCCCAGCCTTCCTTATGGTCAGGGGTGCTTTTTGACTAAGATCTGGTGAATGGGCAGATGAATGAAAACAAACAAGTAACATGTGGATCTAGCATACGACAATTCCTGTACAATCCACAATGTTCTCCATCCATTCTCAAGTAAAGAAGATCCAGAAGAGGTCTGTAGGCCTTGGGAGATAGTACAGTTATTATATCAAAGAAACCTGGGTCCCTAAATAACTGTAGAATAAACCTGTAGAATGGACCACTCATGCCAACATTTACTGGGCTATAACGGAAGTGAATACGGTTTTTGGGTTAATTAACTGAAATCTGGCAGTTGTTTTTTACAGTAAGCCACCAAAGCCCCCTGCAAAATATGCCACTTTCCAACATTTGCCAGGCTCTACTGAGGAATCAGACAATCATCAGAGGCAGCTATCCTTTCTGTGGCATAGGAAATTCAATGACATCATGCTTTCTCACTCTACTCTCAAAGACATCAAGCCTTCAGGATAGTGACAAGTAACTCCAGCTCATCCAAACTTGTGAGAATATCATGCAATTTCTACCCTTCCATTCTGATATTGTAGAATTCACTCAGCATTTTGGGTGTGACATACCTTCTCTATGATTGTAAAAGGACAAATGGAGTTTGGTTGTTCTTAGTCATACCACCACAGGCTATTCTTGAAAGAAAAATAAGTTTCCAGAGACTGCATTTTAGATCACAAAATCCAGTATGTATGCTTTAAACTCTATGACTTTCCCTCCAAGTACCCAGGATTTCATTTAAAGGATAATAAATGTAGTTAATTTTTTTGAAGATGTATGCACCACACAAAACCACCTCATTATCTGAGATTAACTTGCATATTCTAATTCTTTTCTCCCACTCCCTTAGAAGACAGTAATGCATAGAGATGACCAGGATGTTCACCTTTGAGATTAGAACAACATGCTATAATTAATTTCAAGTTGGTGGTAACATAAGTAGATTCACAACAAAGTAGAAAATGGAAGGAAATGGTATTAATCATCAAAGGCCAGAGTAGAAATTGAGACCTGAAGACCAAAAATCTTAAAAAATATTATGGGGATTATATCAAATTGCAAGATAGGTCTGGCATAGCTGTTCATCAGAGCAAAAATTAAGAGCATAGAGTATTTTTGAAGTCTTTTTTCCTTGTAACAACTTTTGCTTTAGAATAACCTACTACAGGGGCGCCTGGGTGGCGCAGTTGGTTAAGCCTCCGACTTCAGCCAGGTCACGATCTCGCGGTCCGTGAGTTCGAGCCCCGCGTCAGGCTCTGGGCTGATGGCTCGGAGCCTGGAGCCTGTTTCCGATTCTGTGTCTCCCTCTCTCTCTGCCCCTCCCCCGTTCATGCTCTGTCTCTCTCTGTCCCAAAAATAAATAAACGTTGAAAAAAAAATTAAAAAAAAATAAACTAGAATAACCTAATACAAACACTAAAGAGGAAAGTGAAATGATGAGATTTTAACAGTAATAATATTTGAGGCTAAAATTAGGTGAGGAGAAAGAGGCAAGTTTCCGTAACGTTTTTACATCATACAGATTCATATTCTCTGGCTATATAAAATACTCACTGATTGATACTTAGTTCTGCTGTGAGGTCCAGAAAACCATTTGAACACCCAGACCACCCGATGCTAAGAAACAGAGCCTCAGTGATGAAATGGCATCAGGGGCAGGGAGAGAAGCTGTCTTCCACCTTCCAGTGGCAACCCCACAGGTGAGTGTGGAAGTATGCTTGTAATGTATAGTTAAGTCACTTCTGCTTTTGTCCCCAGGGATATAGCTGAGAATAGAACATAGCAAGGGAGAGGGATAATTATTTGCTAGTATGAAGGAATTATCTATCAGTGATAATGGTTAGCTCCTAAATGGCAGGGACACCATCGAAGTATGCCACACTGAGTGAAGAGCATGAAGTTATTTGTGACTTTAAGGCAGCAGGGTGTAGTGGAAAGTCTGTGTTCTGAAGGTCAGGGTTTGGTTTTGGTTCTATCTCTCCTAAGATGAGCATTTTAGGAAGGTTATTATGCAGGGTATGAACTTCTTTGATTCTGCTTCCTTTTCTGGAAAACAGGGCTTCTAATATCTGCCTCTAATATCTTGTAAGCTACACACATAAACACACACATACGTTGCTGGTTTTAACTATTATAAATAACTACATTGATAACAAACATCAATAATTCATGTAATATAGTTCTCTAAGTATTTACTGAGAGGCTTATGGGATTTCGGTATTAAGTTAGAAACCATAAGTGATTCTAAGAAGTTGTTGGACCTTCATCTCAAGGAGATTACAATTATTTGGGGAGTCAAGATATACTCAGGAAGCAATAAATATTAATACAAAATCATACGTTATTAAGAGTGAATGTGAGTTTTAGGTGATGAATAATACAAATGAGAGGTAGGCCTTGAACTGGGGGAAATATATTTCTGAACAGGAGATACTAAATATTAGTTAAGAAGCAAAAGATAAAAAAGGAGCCCATTCAAGTTAAGAACTTTAATTGGAAATTTAGTTGGATAGGATTTAGTTTGCCACATGTGACAGAAGTAAGAGTAAGTACTGATTTCAGCCAGAAATTTACCTCCTTCTCTCCCTCTCCCTCTCCCTCTCCCTCTCCCTCTCTCTCTCCCTACTTCCCTCGCCCATTCCCCACACATCTGAATAGACAATCTAAGGCTGGTATGGCACCTTCTCAGAGTCAGACTTCAGGTTTTTTCTGTCTTGATGCATCCACTCCCATCACTGAAGCTGCTAGAACTGCAGTCATATATCTTCATTACAGGCAGCTGGAAGGAGGGGAGGGGGAAGAAGGGCCCACTTCACTTCTTTTAAGAAGACATTCTAGATACAAACTATGTGTCCATTCACTTCTCATTTTCAGAACTCAGGTCTGTGGCCATATTGAGACACAGAGCCTCTGGAAACTGGATTCTAAGCATTTATTAGAGAAAAAAAGAATGGGCATGGGTGGCAGAGCTGGGGGTGGGGGTGGGTAGAGAGTACGGGCGGTGAGTCTCTGGTAGGCTTGGCTTCTGTTTTATTTTTCCTCCTCTAGTCGGAAAACTAACACATGCCCCTAGAAGAGAGTGGGAAGACAGGAAGCAGATCTGCAGTCCCCTTCTGGTGCTCTCGCGAACTAGGTAAGACTGGTGCATCTCTCCCCACTTCCTTTATCGGCTGTAAAAGGAGAGTGAGGTTTCTTAACTCATCTGAAACTCTCTAATTTTGTCATGGGTAAAATCAGACTGATGGAGCTGGACCCAGTGACTTTACAAAATGGGAAATATTCAATGGGGCGCCTGGGTGGCTCAGTCGGTTAAGCGTCCGACTTCGGCTCAGGTCATGATCTCGCGGTCCGTGAGTTCGAGCCCCGCGTCGGGCTCTGTGCTGACAGCTCAGAGCCTGGAGCCTGTTTCCGATTCCGTGTCTCCCTCTCTCTGACCCTCCCCCATTCATGCTCTGTCTCTCTCTGTGTCAAAAATAAATAAAACGTTAAAAAAATTCAAAATGGGAAATATTCAAGAGTTTAACACTTAAAAGATTAAGTTAGATCACTGAACTAGAAAAAGGTTTATAATCCCAGAGTCATGAAGGAAGGGGTTTCCTTCTGCAGTGATTTGGTCCTGATATACAGAGCCAATGGAAATTCTCATTTAGAGGTTGTTGATTTGATGCTTCATGAGCCTCAGCAAGCACAAAATTTCATACAGCAAAGTCTGTTGGCCAGTGGCCTGAGGAAAGCAGGGAAAGAAGTTAGAGAACCTTAATTCCTGTCCTGGCTTGGTCACTCACTATCTCTGGGACTTGCAACCACTCACTTAACTTCTTTGGGTCTCAGTTTTACTAAATGCAAAATGTTTGTAGGTATCCCAAGCAAATAATGTAAAGACCCAGAGATCTCTCTCCCTCCTATTCAGTGATTTGATGAAGATGTTAATGTACAGATGTACCAGTTAAGTTGGCCACGTGGAAAATAAAATTACTACCAAATAATCAGGTGAAACATGTGGCTGCTTCCCAAGTGGAAGGTTCCAGGAATAGTAGTAGCAGCAGCAAAAGCAGGATGGCATCTGGAGCAGAGCAACTCTGTATGGCATTGGGAAGACCAGGGATGTGCAGCAGTGATGTGATTGATACAGCTAAGAGCCCCTACTTTCTGAGCTAGTGAAAGGTCATTTCCAGTAGCCCATGTGCCCAGTTTATGGAGGCTGAGTAGCAGAATCCAGAATGTGATGCGGAATGCTTAGTAGTGGCCAGGGGCCATGATGGGGCTGGGGGAAGGAACATGAAGAATGTGGATGTATCTTGACCTTGAAGAGGTTTGGCTCAATGCTGAAACAATGGCGAAATGACATTTGTTTTCTGGTGCTAAGAATGCTTCATATTCCTCCAGGTTGGTGTTTTGAGAGATACTTAATGGTACCACAGGGGGAAATGTGGGTGCCAGGAAAAGTTTAAGGTCAAAAAGAATTATAGCAGTGATGTGGAAAGAGATGCTCTATATTAAGCAGGAATCTAACTTGTAAATTGGTGGTACATTTGGATGCTAGAATTATATGAGAGCTGAATCAGAAACTCCTTTTTCAATTCATTTGTGTAGTGAAGGATTAACTTTTTAAGCCAAAGAGATGTCTGGCCATTGCCCTCTGCTACTAGGAGGTGATCTCTGGGCCCTGGGAATATGCTGCCTGATAGGACTGTCTTTGTTTTCCTGTGAGTTTTGATCACCAAACTGTTTAACAACATGAAATATGATGGAGCTTAGAAACCATCATGTCAGTTTGACCTTGGAGGAACTAGAAACTAAAAGTATTATCCCTAATTTCCAGGATGCATTGAAACTAGAGATCAGCCATGTAGGCACTATGTGATTGAGCCCCAACAGAAACTATGGACACCAAAGGCTACAGTGAGCTTCCCTGGTTGACAATACCCTGAGTTATTGAGTCTCAATGTTGAGTCCCGCATCATAGCTGGGAGAAAGTAATGCCCTCCTTTACCACAAAGGAGAAGATGAGAGTGCTTTGACCCCTCCCTGGCTCTGCTATGTGTCTCTTCTTTTTGGTGGCTTTAATTTGTATCCTCTTACTATAATAAAACTATAATTTCACTGCAGCATTTTTTGACTTCTATAAGTTATTCTAGTGAATTATTGAACCCAGGGAAGTCTACAGGGAATCCAATTTTGTAGCCAGCTGGTCTGGATAAAGTGAGGGTGGCACTGAAGTTCTCTCAATTTGTGGCTGTGTCTGACATGAGAGCAGTCTTGTGGAGGACTGTGAGAGAAGGGCTGTGGGAGAACTGTGCCCTCAGACTTGCTGTTTGCCAAACGCATTACAATTGGTGTCAGATGTTTTCTGTCAATTTGGCAATCTGGGGCCTATACCCTTAACCTTGAGTTTGAATAACTCTGGGTACCCCTTCCTTTTTGGGGAGGAGGTAAATCTCCTTCCTTTTTTGGGTCTGTTGGATCCTTCTGATTGACACTGTTAGTTGGCCATTCAAAATCCATTGTCTTTTTCTTGATATTTTTAAGGGCAGCCAATGTACTTATTGAGGCCAGGTACTGGATTAAATTTGGTCAAAGTCAATCACAACAATTCTGTTTTCTCTATCCCTTTAATGTATGAGTTTCCATGTGACCCAGTTCTGACCACTGAGCCCTAAAAAGATTTCTGCTGGGGGTGCATGTATTCTGGGAAAGTTTTTGCCTTTCTGATAAGAGGATGCATATAGCTTTTCACCTGTTGCTGGTTTGTCTGCCTTGAATGTGATATAATGCCTAGGTGTGTGTGGGCCCCCCCCCCCCCCCCCCTGGGGACCATAAGTCTATACAAACCTATAAGATTAGGAGAGTTGGATTGAGCCTGGAGCACTAACGGTATTTTTGAGCCACTAGCCTTCAGCTGCATATTTCAGGACTTCTGGGTATGTAAGAAAAATAAACTTGTATTTGTTTGCAGCCTGTATATATCTGCTTCTCTGTGGTTTGTAGCCAAACGTACTTGTAATAGGTACAAGCCCCACCCCGAGAAAGCAGAAAGAGGAAGCACCATGTTCAAAGTCATAGGTGCACTAAGACTGAGCCCTATTCTCCTAAATCCTGTGCCAACACCTTCCTCAATACTCCTTTTTTCTCCTGTTTTGTCCCTTATCTCATAAATAATAATGAGCTTAATATTCTACATACTACTCTGTGTAGTGAATGAAATAACCTTCTAGTTAGAGAAAGTTACTTAAAGTAATAAAGCTCAATGTTCCATTACTAGACCCTTAAAACAGTAGATTGAATAATCAATGTGTCTTTCTTATAACTTATAGTTTCTTATATATTTTTGAGAGAGAGAGAGAGAGAGAGAGAGAGAGAGAGAGAGAGAGAGAGAATCTCAAGCAGGCTCCATGTTCAACACAGAGCCCGATGCATGGCTCCATCTCACAACTCTGGGATTGTGACCTGAGCCAAAATCAAGAATTGGATCCACAACCAACTAGCCACCTAGGCACCCTTACTTTCTTGCTGTTTTAATACATCGTTTCTCTTGACTTTTACCAACTCCCCTCTCATCATCCCCAGTGACTTCATACGTGGTGCATAACCATGTTATATCCATTCATATTAAAAATACTTTATACCATCCACCAAAGCGTTAGTACTTTTAAAGAACTTCAAAAAGTTTTTGAATCTCATCTTAGCTGACTGAAAGCATCTATATAGTCCTTGTTTCAAAATAAATTTATTTCTTGCTTGGTTTAAAATAAATATTAAATTCATTGTTTTTCTAAGTAATTATTAAGTAGACTTCTTCAAACATGTTGTTTATTTACAAAAACCAGCACCCCAGTTCTAAGGATAAATCCATAAATAAAAATTTCTCTCTTATTGACCCAGCTGAGAGCACAATTAGTATATATTTTCCTTCCAAAATGTCTGAGCGAAATAACAACTAATAAATCAATCATGTCTAGTCCCTCTAATCTCTTAATATTAATGTTTAATTAGGAAACCTCCTATGAGACTATTTCCAGTGGGAAAATATGTTTTCACAGGGAGAACTTTAAGCTCCCTCTTCAAAATGTTCTACTCTGGAGTATTTTTTTTTTAATGTAGAGTGTGAAAATTAAGACGGCACACATGTAAAAATGTCACTCTCAGTTTTAGAATCTACCTGACTTTCTTTCCTTTAATCTTACAAAACAAAAAGCCTTAATACCAAATCATACACAGATCTCTAGAATACTATAGTACTGAGAAGACTATATATCTATAGTCTATCCTATAACCCATGCATTTTAAAAACAAGATAGAGGAGCAGAATTCCACTTTGTAGAGTTGATTTTCCATCAACACCCTGGTCACATCTTTGAGAATAGAGTATGTTTATACAAGTAGACCAGCGATTACTACAGTCATTTCACATACTCTGCTATTCCTTTGTAAAAGCATTCTGCTGAATTTATATCTCATTTTATGGCATAAAAACAACTAAAGGCTTCTAAATCACTATATATAGTTTTGTCCATAAGGAAGAAACTGTGCCCCTGCTTTTCCCTTCTTCCAAATATGGAGATTTTCAGGTGGAAAAGATAGACCCTGACTTGCCCACATTTTAACAGAACAAGCATATAGCAAAACCACCATCTGGGTTCCCCATCACAGTTCTATGTTTTGTAGGATACCTCACAGCAGAATCACTTCTTAAGGCTTATTTTAAATCTTTAACATTATCTTAGAAAATTGAATACAACTGAGTTACACTGTTGAAAACACAAAAAGAATACAGATAAATTATGAAAGGGCAGATCCTTTCCTTTTTTTTTTTTATCAGAGCAGGCAGAAAAATTATCTTACATCGTTTATACAAGATGACAAATGAAATATATTTGTCTCAAATTTTAAAGGGGTAGAGTGACAAATGTAAAAACTTACAGTAAAAGCACTACAAAGCAGCTAACAGTTTGGATTTATTTAAACCTTGGTTCAGAAGAATTTATAAAAAAGCATTTCATGTGTCTTCAAAATATCCTTCCAAGTTCAGTGTCAGTATTAATATTGCCATTAAAAAAATGGAGCTCAAGTAGCTCCTTCTGGGACATCAGTCAGCAAACAGCAGATTCAAGACCCAAAACCTTGTGTTGTGACCTCTAAACCCAATTTAATTTCCACTAGATGATTTGTCTTTTAAGGTAATAGGTCATATTAAAGAGATTAACCACTATGGAAATTCAAAGCATAGGTTAATTAGGAATAACGAGTTACATAATTTTGCCTTATGGAGCCACTGTTAGGAGTTTGGTGAGTTGGAAAACATTCATGGAGGATGATATAATCATCACATGTAAAAATCTAATAGGCCCTCAATAAATGTGCGGAACTATTACAGTCATTGTAGAAAATTCTGTGTGTAGGGATAAAAAGGAAGTAGAGAACTGAGGTCATTTCTAAATAGTTCTGACTTTTTCCAGATATCAAAACTGAAATTTCCAGATTACTCCAAAAACGCTCGAGTTACCTCAAACCTTCATCTACTTCACAATAGTTTAAATCCTTTGTGAGGCATTTTCAAATACCTCTGGGAAAGAGGTGAAACGGGAAAAAGCCACCCACAATACTTTTCCAACTTCAGGTTACTGAAAAAGTGTTTTTAGTCCTCATCTGATAATTGCTTATATATAACCTGGTTGCTATAAAATAAATTAGTATTTAGAGATAAGGAGAGGAATAGAAATGAAAGAAACATGAGTTGAGCAAGCACTAGCATCTTTAATCAATATCACTCAGGAAGGCTAAAAAGTCTATCCTCCTGATCATATAATCAGAGTAAAATCAGAAAGGGGAATACAGCTTTTTCCTACCTTAAAGGGAAGAATGCAGAGTAAGAATGCAAAATGAGCAGCCTGTTTGAAAACCAAGGCCACAGAATTTATTCTTTACTAAAAAAGCATACGCATGAAGAGTTTATTTAAAAAATAAGAACAAGCCATTAATTACAAAAATGTTACCATTTGGCAAGAACAAATAATTTTCAGAATTTTACCCAAACAAAGAATAACTAATGCTTTTATTTGGGGTTATTTTAATGACTGATTTGCATGTGCCAAGACTGAAGAGTGATCATTTCAATGATTTATTATTAATAATCCATTGCTGCCATTTGGTTGGTAACCTTGTTTGAATGAAATCACTCCATATTCCCAATATCCCTGCCTCCTCTTTCTCAAGGTTTGAGAAAGAAAATAATTTAATTTTTCAGAAATAGATGTAATGGGGAGTAAAATAAAATCTAAAGGTAGATGTAATGGTACTTTAGAAATGATAGATATGTGAGGTAAAACACACTTCTCCGCCAAAGACAGCCAAAGACATAAAGACAATAAAATAACTAAAGAAACCAGAGAGGTTAGTTTAACACCAATTGGCATCTCTAAAATGTAATAGAAAGTCAGCATCTGATATTTGGCATAATATAGATTAAAAAGGCACGATCCATAGTTTCAGTACTTAAAAGGAAACCAAAGAGCATTAGGGTAATTAACAGAAAGAATGCTCAAGCACCAAGTAGCCTAGAGCAGCACCTCTCAAACATTAACAGGCATATGAATCATCTAGAGATTTTGTTAAAATATGGATTCTGATTCAGTATGTCTGAGGTGGGGCCCGAAATGTTTGTGTCTCCAACAAGCTTCCAAGAGAGAAGGATGCTGCTGGTTTGGAAACCCTTTTGAGTAGCAGGGCACTATTACATGGAGTAGGAACATGTGCAGGCGTTTTTTTGGTCCATTAGTTGAACGAGTTAACCCAGAGCTGAGGCAATCTGGGCAACTTCTGGCCTAAACAGGTGGACCACCACTAGACAAGAGGTGGTCCACCACTAGACAAGAATAAAGTCAACAGGATTCTCTTGGAAACAGAAAAGATGACTAGTGTTCTGCCAAATACAAGACTGGGGAAATGACCATTTTGTAGGTAGTTTAGACTCATTTGTTTCAGGGGATTCAACTTGTTCCTAATAAATAAAATCTGAGTCATATTCCATATACCCTTTCTCCTTTAAGGAACAGGGATGTCTTTTAACACTTGGAAGAAGGGAAATTCATGATTAATTTAAATATAATCCAAGATTTGGAAAATAGAAGAATTAGAGGATTTCCAAAAAGCTGTTTGAATTTAATTTAAAATTATATCTGATAATTTCCTATTTTTATTAGTATTTTGTGTAAACCAAATTATATTATCTTTGCTTCAGCTTACCTTCTGATCAATAAAGTAGAAAACAGAACAAAGGCTGGTTTTGGTTAACTATGAATAGAGTTATATGAGAAGAGAATGGGTATAGTTCTGCAGGTGACTTCACTATAATTCAATTTCTGCATGTTTATATGACCTATAGTTTATGCTATAATGTCAAGGAATAATCAGCACTATCCTCCTGTCTCTTCACAAAATATATCAGTGCCATAAATCATATCAGGTTGAGGTTCAAAATACATCACTTTGTTTAAAGAGGGTAACCTGTATTTGCAAAGTAATGTATTGTTGCGGTTTATTTGGGATAATGAATAATTTTTGTCTAACCTTTGCTTGAAGTGTATACCTGCATCAATCTGGGAAATTCCAAATATTTGCATATTTGGAATTTTTTTTTTTTTTTTTGTCCTTAGAGGTCTCATTTGTCTGCTTTGTATTACAGTACAAAAGTGTTTTGTTTTTTTTTTTTCATTGATAAAGGTAACTTTGGTCTAGTCTAAACCTTGTTTAAATAGAAAAAGAAATGAGTATACTCTACCTAAGCTCTTTTTAGGAATTCCAATCATGTTTATACTATTGGGGAAAGAATAGAGGCTGCCATAATTTATCTGAGCTTAAGGAGATTAACCTACTTTTGTTACTCTCATTGGACTGCTTTCATTTGTCATTAATTTTTGGCACAGTGTCTTTAACAATTAACCAACAATAACAACAAAAAACACCCAAACAGCATATTTATCTTTTTACCATTTTTACATTAACAATTATATATATATACACATACATCTATATATGTATATACATAATTAGATCTGTCACCGTTAGAATATTTTTAACAATAATAAGGCAATAATTTGGAGTACAAGAAACATCTGTCACATAGATTTTAAGGTACAATTAGGCCTGATGAATAAACTATTTTTTCTTTAGTCTAATATCAGTTGTATTATCTATCAGTGCTCTAGAAGCAGGTATAGATTTTTCATGAAAGTCAAGAAACCTCGGGTAAGAATTTTTAAGAAGTCCCTGCTAAAAATCTCTTTACTGTCATATTTAATTCAGCAATTTCTGTGATTTACATAATGTTCTAAAATACTATTTGGGTTATACAAGGAGGAACTGAATTTATTTTCTTTTTTCATTTTTTCATGTTGGTGAGCATAGCAAACCTAGTTTGGAGAATAATCAAAGCTGCCTTCCGGGAACAGTGTGATAAGATCACTGCTCTACCCAGGGTGACTTAAGGGAAGGTGCTCACTAACGTGTTAGTCTTAAGCAGTCAGCTCTGTTAGAAGCAAAAGAGAGACAGCACTTTCAAACCCGAAAGTGATACCCTTCCTACATTCTCACCAATGCTGCAGGTTTTAGGTTCCCAACCATCCTACTATTTGCAAGACTTTCAAAAACCATATATGTTTTCATGACATATATATATATTTACACACATATATACACAAAGCATACATATTCACATACATGTGGATATACACACTTTAAAAATGTACACATCTGTGTATGTATGTATGTATACTCATGCATACATCTGTATGGTTTACTCGGCTACACCAAGTCTTTTTGTTTACAGTTTTTTAAGTCTTTTGTTTGCCAGTTCTCTAGTATCCAGACACAGCATAGATCTTAGTGTATGAGTCAATATGACATGGATCAGAGGAGGCATTTGCAAAGGCAAAAAACTGGGAGCACAGCGAACTTCAGAACAAGCATCCAGGAATTCCAAGAAAAAGTTTGGAAAGGGCTTCCAACTGCTAGACATCATGGATTTTGGGTTACTTTGGACCACCAATAGGAGCAGAAGGAGGGGAACAGCTTAGATAGGTGGCAAGAAACAGTCAGAAATGTCTTGAGGTGGAATTGCGATTTGCTGCTGCATGTGCAGGAGGGGCCCGGAGAGGGAAGGAGGAGTTCACAGAACTGGTGTTTTGGTTTCAACCATTGGGTGGATTCATGTTCTATTTGTAGAAATAGGAGCAAGGGCAATTGAAGGAAGAATGAATATATATATATATATATATATATATATATATATATATATATAATTAACTACCATCTCTTTAGATTTGAAGTCCTTTTTTGATTGTGTCCCTTCCTACTATATCTTCGTTCAGTTCTCTCAGAGACAGACTGCAGATATAGATATTATGATTTTTTCCCCCTATCTTCTTGATCATTACATCAACCTTCAGTTACTTGCATCAGGGATCTGGGACTTTTTTCGGGCTTTTAGAAATCTAAGTTTAGCAAGAAGTAGGCAGATCAAATTTACCTTCCAAAACACAGTGTTAGAGTGTTGAGGTAAAAGGGCAAGCTAAAACTTCCATTTTTGTCTGCAACTTTACTGGGTCACTTTCCAGTTCCTTAGTCCTTGTGTTAGGGTGGCAGTGAGGAAGGGCCTGGGCATATTGGTTCCTAAAGGACCCTTAACTCTCCTGGAGTCTTCTGGGGACAAATCCTACATAAAAGGTACCAGAGATGTTTTGTTTTCCTTGTACATTTTCCTTTCTCTTTTCTCTCCTCTCAACACACAAACACATCCTTATCTCTAAAACAGAATTGCTTTCTTGAAGGCTGAAGGCATAGGGAGGCAGGAGGGGAAGGGTATTCAAATACAAGGTAGAAGACTTTATAGAGCAATGATGAATGACATGTGTGTGTAGGTTTGTGTGTGTGTGCATGTTTCTTTTTGCACATTTATTACTTTAGGACAAATAAATGTTTTGCAATCTGCTTTATAAAAATAAATTATGTCTTTTTATTTTTTATTTGTTAATTTTTTAATGTTTATTTTTCGAGAGACTGCATGTGAGGAAGGGGCAGAGAGAGAGGGAAACACAGAATCCAAAGCAGGCTCCAGGCTCTGAGCTGTCAGCACAGGAGCCTGACATGGGGCTCAAACTCATGGAGTGTGAGATCATGACCTGAGCTGAAGTCAGATACTCAACCAACTGAGCCACCCAGGTGCCCTGAAATTATGTCTTTTTAAATGACAAATATGTCAGTTGATTTGATGCCATTTAAGAATTTTTTGATTATTATTACATCACTATTCCTCTTATCCCCTTTCTTGTTCCTCCCTTCCCTAATTTCTTTCTTTCCTATTATCTCTTTCTTCTTTCTTTTCTCTTCCCTTCCTCCCCCTTCCTTGCTTCCTTTCTCCCTCCCCTACCACCCCCACTCTTTCTTTGTTTCTTTGTTTCTATGTTTCTTTCTTTCTTTCTCTTTCTTTCTTCCTGACATTTTAGAAAATGTGTATCTGGAATGAATTGTAATATCTAATTGTAATATTGTTATACTGAATGAAGGCATTTTTAAAACTAGACTTTTTGACCTTGTATATTACTTAAATGCAAAATACAATTTGACTTATAAAGTCTTTTATGCCTATATTCTATAGAATAAAAGTTGTCTAATAGAAGTGGCATAAACAGCATATTTTTTAATATGGAAGAAAAATTACCTAATCTAATTGCTGTAAAAATGTAATATTTTGCCAACCATTTATTCCGGAGAAGTAACATAGCATTGGTTAAACTGAAGGGATGAAAGCAATGGCTCTCCTTCACATCCTCATTTTATTTGTATATTTTGTCTTTGACTTCTTCCCAGACTAAACAAATTCGAAGGATAGAACCACTTCTTTCTATAAGAATGGGCAAGTAAAATGTTCCAGCACTAAATTAATTCAGTCAACTGACCAAACTCAATTTTCTCTGAAATTCAGCATCCCTTCCTCTAATGTTTTCCTGAAATTACATTGCAGGTTGCATGTCACAGCTCCGAAGACCAGATGGCCATGATTTTCCCATAGTGGGCTGCTGCACTGTGTCGGGTATAAATTAGAGGACTCAAGGAAGCACCATTTTCATCAAATTCCTAGAGATGCACAGAATTCAACTTGTGCAGCCATGTTCTGTGGCCTTACCAATTCATCCCTACCATAAATAGAACAACAACAAAAAACAACTATAATTCTGATTTCCTGTTTTGATTCTTTCCACCCTCTGGTTACTTATTCTATGAGAATAGGATAATCTTTTTCCCCCCCTTGTTCCTTTGTTTCTTTGATGATGTAGGCAATAGGACCTATGATAAAATAGGATGGTTTTGTGAAAGGTCATGGTCCTTGGAATCAGATTTGGGTTTGAATCTGGCTCTGCCAGCTGCTACCTTTGTAATCCCAAGTGTCTATGCTCCTGTGAGTTTCTTCTTTTGTAAAATGAGGATAACAAAACCTCCTCAGAACCATTGTAGGTGTTAAGTGTATACAGTGCCTAACACAGAGTATCATAAATCCTTAGTAAATACTGATTTCCTCCTCCCTCACAGTTGCCAGTCTAGATTTGATTACTAAAACTGCAGGAAAATGAAGCACTAATAATATGTCACAAATTACCCCAAGATCACCCAATTTAACTGTAGCTGTGTCCCCAAAATATAAATATTGGACACACATATATATTTTCTCTGTGTTTGTGGTCATAGGTGACTTGACAGAGATACTAGGGTCCTTAGGGTAGCTCGTGTGTCGGCTCAATTACCATCTTGGGGTTTCTCTTGGACCATTCCCTATAATATACATTCTATTTGTATCTTCTCAATTTATAACAAGATGTTTAATTTTACCATAGTTTATAAAGGCTTTCTTAAAAATTAAAAACGTATAACTACATAAGTATTTCTAAATAATATATTTAATATCTAAAAACAAAACAAATCCTAAATAAATTCCTTTCTATTCTTTAATCCTCCAAAATTTCATTATCTTACTCTCTTTTACTCTTTCCTCCAAGAATATAATCTCTTTACTTGAAAAACAGCACTAAGCATACACATTTTACATATAAACATTAATACACATTGAGCATGAATGTTATTTTTATTTTTCCCCTTTTCCAAAAAGGAAAATAAGTAAATGAATGAGAAATGTATGTGTGTGTTTGTAAGTATAGGTAAGAACACTGTAAATTAAGAAAATATATAAAAGTGTGGACAAAGAACCATGCTTTACTTGATTTGAAACAACATACACACACACAAAATTATCCTATAAAAGAAATTTAAGTAGCTCAGTATTGCCTATAAATAAAATGATTCATGATATTTTATTTAGAACCTGTTTGGATAGGGCATAAAAAAGGATATTTTCTAAGCCATTATGTGGTACATGGATTTTAACATTTCTTTACTATTCTGTAGTGTTAAGGTAAACTGACTAGCAGAGAAATGAAATGGACCATGAACTAGTTAGTCTTGTTCTGACTGCAGAAACTATTTACCAAAGAATGTAAATACTAGGACCCAAATAGCATATTGACATATTATATGAAAAAATCCCCAAAGAAGAAACACAAATGGCTAATAAATATGAGAAAATGTTCCATTTCAATAGTAAAGAAAACTATTCAAATTAAAATAACAATGACATTAATTAGCAATTTAAAATAAAATGATGATGGGGGCACCTCGGTGGCTAGTTCCAACTTCGGCTCAGGTTATGATCTTGAGGTTCGTGAGTTCGAGCCCCACGTCGGGCTCTGTGCTGACAGCTCAGATCCTGGAGCCTGCTTTGGATTCTGTGTCTCCCTTTCTCTCTGCCCCTCCCCTGCTCACACACACACACACACACACACACACACACACACACACACACTCTCAAAAATAAATAAAAATATTTTAAATTTTTTTAATAAAATAAAATTATGATAAATGCACAAGACCAAAACTGATAAGAAGACAAGTTTTTTTAGAACATTTGCCCCACATTCTTCTTTATACAAAGAATTTATCCCAAAAAGGTAATATAAAAGTTTTGTGCAAGGAAATATAACACTGAATGTTAGAAGTAACCAAAGTATTCACAATAAGTAAATGGCTAAGTAAATTAACAAACCTTAATAAATTATAAGATATTATTGTGTGATCATGAAAATTAGGCATTTGTAAGAATAGGCATATATTGTAATAGTAATTAAAATTATGGTACATAATTATAGAGTATAATTAACATTATACTCTCATTAATATATTAAAATATATGTAGGAGAAAGATAGGAAGCACGAAAATATTCATAATGGTCATATCTACATGGTAGCATTTTTTGTGAAGACAAATTTTTTTAGAGCAACATATATTATTCTTATTTTAGTGCATTTTTATTTACTGGAAGTAAGCCATGCACTATATAAAGAAAAAATAATTTCATTAGACTTTCCTATCCTGGAAATATGCCTTTGTGACTGTCTTTAATAATGCAGTCCCTATTCTCATTGTTAGCTTAAATCTTCATATCTGATGTCTGGTCATTTATTTGGGTTAGTCTTAACACATTATAGAAAAATAAAAATAAAATGGCCGAATTATAAAGAGGTTCCACCCTTCCCTTAATCTTCTTCAAGGTAACAAACATAGAAAGTGAGCATCAATTTCCAGACATGACCTTTCTTTCTGCTTGGACCCGCTTCATTTACTCTGCCATCTCCATCTCAGTTCACCCCCAAAACATTTGTGTTGAGCACCTCATAAGCCAAATAGAAGAGCTATTATTTAAAACTTTAACATGACATTGAGACTATTATTTTGACATGCAAAACGTTGGGATTTTTATTTTGAAGTTAGTGCAGTTCATTTACTATACGGACTGTTGATGTCTGTGTTTTTAGTAAGAGAAGGAAATAAAGTATGTAAGGCAAACAACAAAAATAATTAAATGAATAAAAACATGTTATCATAAAAACCCTGAAGTACTTGAAGTATCTAAAAATTCTTGTTCACATACGATTAATTCGGCAGCATTTGAGCATTAGCGTCTCCTACTATGTACACCTATACTGAATACGCAGGCTAATCTGCTTAAGCATTTTGTAAGCAGAATTAATTTTCTATTTTCCCACAAGATCGCCCAAAAAAAGAGCTTAAACCTTTGTGATCAAATCTGATGTGACTTAAATAATAGATGTTCAATTGAAAGAATAATTAAATATTGGAAAAGGTTTCCCATCAAGGTTGTAAAGCTCTGAAAGAGTAGTAAAAATAAGACAAACATTCAATAAAGATGGATGGTTGTCTGAGTGCTATGCAGGCAGGAGGGTGGTAGGTGATTCAGACGAGCTTTTGGGTTTTCCTATATCCTTGATTCTCACAATTCTAGTATACCTGTTTCCCAGTCTCACTTAAAATGAACCTTAAATATCAAAGAAAATGGATCAGTCAACTAACAAAATGAAAAATTTTTTTAAGGAATTATTGTAGCAGCATGTAATACATTTGTATAGAGGTCACTTGCCTTTTCATTCTTTCCTTCAGATGTGTATCAAGCACTAATCTAGGAGCTGGGAAATCATAGAAATCCTATGTCCTCATGAAACATACATTCTAGCCAAGCAAACAGCAAAAAGAGATAAACAAAAATTCATAATATATCAGGTACTGTGAAGTATAACAAACAAAAATAAACCCAGATAAGAGACAGAGAGAGACATGAGTACCACTGTAGTTAGCACTGGCCAGTGGTGGTAGTACCTATTTGAGAGGGGGATATGTGAGCAGAGACCGTAATAAAATGTGAGGGAGCAGGCTATGCATATATCTGAAGGAAGACAGTTCTAAGCAGAAAGAGCAGCAAAATCAATGTCACAGAGACTAGATCGGCTTCATGTTAGGACAGAATGGGCAAGAGAGACTGGTAGCAGAAGTAAGGAGGGGGTTAGATCAAATAAAGTGTCATGGGTCACAGTAAAGATTTTAGATATCATTTTGAATGGGATTCCACTAGAGAGCTGAGAGAAGTAGAGTGACATAATCTGCTTTGTGATTTAAAAGAATTGCTTCTGTCATTGTATGAAGACTTGGGAGTTAGGGTGGACACAGTGAGACCTTGTAAGAGGCTATACAAATAATTCTGGTGATAAATAAAATGGTGACTCATACCAGAGTAGTAGCAACAAAGTGTAATGAGAAGTGCGTGGATTCTAGATATATCTTAAGGTATAACCAAGAGAATTTATCAAAAGATCAGATTAGAAAAAAGGAAGGCATTAGGGATGATTCCAAATGTTCTACCTTGAGCTACTAAGATGGGGGCAGCTATTGGTGATGTCCATTTGGAAGAGAGATCATGAGTTAAGTTTTGAATCATGAGCTGAGTTTGAGTCTTCTATTAGGTGTCAAGGAAGTAAATGTTAAGGATATATCATCTGTGGAGGTTTGGGCTAGAAGTATTAATTTGGGAGTTGCCAGTGTATAGATAGTATTTTAAGATATGTGAGAAGAAAATTACCTATCAAGTAAGTGCAGACCTAGATGGAATCAAAGGTTTACCCTTGAAATATGCCAGCATTTAGAATTAGGGAGATGAGGAAAAACTAGTAATAAGAATGAAGATGGAACAGCTTGGGAAATAGGAGGAAAACTGGGAGGCTATATGTCCTGGAGGCTAGGTAAAGGATTGGTTTGATAAGGATCAAATGATCAATGTGCCAAATCCTGTTGACAGGTCAAGTAGGATGAAAACTGAGCAATGATAGGGGTTTCGATGAGGTGGAGACCACTGGAGACATTGATTAAAGCAGTTTCCATGGAGGGTAGGAAAGAAAATACAACTGAAATAAGATCAAGACATAAAGGCAGATAACAGAGAAGGTAGACAATTCTTTGGAAGAGTTTCACTGTAAAAGGGTCAGGGAAGAGAGAAGCAGATTTAGAGTCATGAGCACAAAGCTGGAAAACAGGAGACTCCTTAGGAATCCTAGAGATCTATCTATGTTCAGAAAATAAGACAAAACATAACAAAAGCTATTCCAATAATTACCACCTTATTTGATGGAATAGTTTCTCTTTGTACTCTGCCATTATTGTGCAGACCTGCATTAATGAAAGAAGAATTAACGACAAAAAGAACTGCTTAAAGTATGCAGGTTTATTTCATGTAAGAGTACTTAGTCAAGGACATTTGATATGTGAAAAAAGCTCAGGCATAGAGAGAATAAGTGACTTGTCTAATGGCACACAACTATAAGCAGTAGAATTCCATGTAGGTTGTCTGGCTATAGAGCATACACTCTTGACATTAATTAATATTGTCTCTGAGGAGTAAACATGGGCCCTCCTCAACTGATCATAGAAAGTGCTGTGAAGAAGGAGAACAGAACAAGGTGAGAGTGAATAAAGGGAGGAGGAGAGGCTCCCCTCATAGCGTAGCCAGAGACTCCAGAGGCACAAAACAGATCTAAGGATAAAAAGGAGCCAAAATAAGGAGTGGCCTGAGGGTAGAGTTCTCCAGATGGAAGAAATGCACATGCAAAGCCCTACCACAGGAAAAAGTTGACGTTTTCTTGGAAGAGAGTGAGGCCAACTCAAGTGAGAGTGGAAGAATGGGGTTAGAGAGACAGGCAAGGGCTGGCTCAGGTCTGGCTCATGGCCCACAGCAAGAAGGGTGGCTGCCATTCCAAGCACAGGTGAAAGATTATGTTCACTTCTTTGTGCTGGCTACTGAAAAGCTGAAAACAAAATGTGTGGCTCATCTCTCTATGGTACACAGTATTTTACAATATGTTTTTTCTTTTTCTATCCTCCTGACTTAATCTTCCCCTTCATATTCATCCGATTTCCTCTTTAACTGAAGATCAAAAAAGAACAACAATTTCTTGAATTCCTTTCTTTTTAAACACAATTCTGGGAATAACTTAACACACACACACAGAAGTCTTTAAAAATATTCTTTTTCTGTTTAGAATGGGCAGACTTAGGTTCTAAATTTGGTATTGCCAATACACAGCAGCAAATCCTAAAAACCACTTGACCTTATAACGTCTCCATTTCTTCAATTATTAGAAATGAAAAGCACAACAATGTTGTAAGGGGATAGGATGGGGTTTTAAATGAAAACAATCTTTTAAATTATATACAAATGAACAGTATTGCAATTATTATTGTACTATAAAGCATCATGTAATATGGTCAAATCGATTTTGTTTGGATGAATACACCTGTAGTTTGGAAATAAAGTTCTATTATTTATGGTTTTGTGAAAAGGAAGTCAATTAGTTTAACAGTCAAACTCATCTGAATAAATGAATATTTTATAACTAAATGACAAAATATGATCTTTAGTTTTAGTCTGCAAAAGTGATCATAAATTTATTAGCCTTTTTCTACTCTCATAAAGTGAGGTTGTAAATAAATAAATGGGGAGACTTATTTATATCAAGTATAATGGATGAAGATTTAATATCCTTAATATAAAGAAAATGGATTAAAATGAACCAAATACTAAAGTTCTAGTAGGAAAAAGTGAGAAAGTGAGAAAATATATAATAGATTCTTTCAAGATCATAACATTGACAGCATTGTGAGATGGGCAACTTCAAAAGCCATTAGTATGGCTGCAAATTGAAATTTTCAGAGAAATAAAATCTTGTAGTCTATATCAAAGGACATAAATATTTCATACAATTGACCATGGCACTTTCACATTTAGGAATTTCTTCCGAAAAAAAAACCAGAAATAGAAAAGTAGAAAGAATATAAATATGACATTACAGGATATGATTAAATAAACTATGATAAATTCATAAACTATAATAAAATCCAAACATTATGGAAATACTTAGAGAAATGTGCTCTATTTACCATCAATTAGAAATTTATAATATAATGAAGAGCATCCAAATGTATATTCAAAGAAAAAATTTTGGAAAGAACTACAACAAAATATTAACATGGCTCTGTGTAGGTGGTAGAAATATTGGTAATTGGTACTACATTCTCTTTATTTTACTTTCTAAAATATTAACAAGTACCATAAATTATTTTTATAATGAGTAAGAAAGAAGAGTATATATAGTTAAAAATCATGAAATAATGCAAAGCAGGCAAAATATTTGAAGTTTCAAGGCCTTAACTGGCCACACTGAATTCCATCATTTGGAGGAGCCCAAAGATAAAAATGCAAATGTCTTCATGTTCACATGCATGTGTCTGAGTTCTTGGGTACTTGTGCCTATGAGACACACATGCACACATTGTGTGTGACACAATGGCACATGGTGACACAAGACATATTTATAGGTACTTAAATGAAGAAAATAGGCTTAATTATTTTTTACAAGCATGAATATCTCAACTTCTGTTTACTCACTTTGTCTAATAATCTAATACAGGGGTTGGTAAACTACAGCCCATGGGCTAAGTCCGGTTGGTGTATTGTCTATGCCTGCTTTTGCACTGGAATGACAGAGGTGATTCATTGTGACAAAGACTTTATAACCTGCAAAACTCGAAGTATTTACTATCTGGCCCTTCACAGAAAATGTTTTCTAACTCCTGGTATAACAGTCCAACAGATCCATTATTTATCCTCTTAAGTAAAAGTTGATATTAAATTAACTGAAAAATATTTTTGAGATGATTTACATTGCATGCCCATTAGAATAAAGTCACAAATTGTTATAAGAACATAATAAATGTTTGTATGATAATATTATGTTTAAAAAGCTAATATAAAATTGTGTATATTACAGGATCAAAAGATAACAATAACCCTATGAATAGAAAGATTAAATAATATACATCAAAAAATTAAGAGAGGTAATTTTGAGAGGTAAGAATAGAAGTGATTTCCTTCTCTTTTTTTCTAAGTTTAGGGTATTTTTCTCAAATATGTCATAATGAATATACTTTGCTTTTACCATGGAGGAAATGTTAAGTGAATTCATTATAAAAATAGAATTGGAGACATAGCATCAAAACATCTATTTTCCACCAAACCCATAAGTTTAAAAAGGAAGGTTGATTTTTAGAAAAACAATAGGCTAAAAAATGGAAAAGCTGAATATTAAATAATTAGTTTAGAGAACTAAATGAACTAAGAGAACATGTTAGCTAGTTGGCTTTTTTGCCTTTTTGTTTTGTTTTGTTTTTGCTAGCTAGTTTTATTATCAGGGTTTATTCTTGAGGGGAAAGAGAGAAATTTAAATTGTCTATACTGGAACCATTAAGGACTCTACTGTGTAAGTTCATGTTTAAAAAAGTCAAGGGGAAGAAAGAATAGATGGATAATTCATGATCAGCAATTAACCTTCTAATTATTTGTCTACGATTCACAGTTCAGTATTTAGGTCTTAAATGGATACTTGACAGAAGCATAGTTTTGTTGCTTAAGGTAAAAAAGCTTCTACACTTCATGTAAAGAAGTAAGGATTTCCTTATTTTGCATAAACTGAGTTTAAAATCTATTATAGTTATGAGAATGCTAACCATAGAAGATATATCTGTAATACATATTAAGATACTTGTCAAACAAGAAGTCTCCCACTGGTTCACCACAGCTTAGTCCTGTTGTAATAAAAATTCAGTGCCATAACAGGTGTAGGACCTGGGTTATAAAGTATAGTAACTGCACTATGTGATTGAGGAGCAACTGATTTGCAGAAGATGCTGTGGTTGGCCCTGAGAATTAAGTAATTATGTGTAGAAGAAAATTTTACAAATGAAGACTGTCAGATGTTTTCCCTGTAGAAATGAAACTATCTCCTTACATGCTTTGAGTTAGGTTGGTTATAATGTTGGCGGAAGGTTTCTTTAAAACAGTTTTGCAGTAACTTACACTCTTACTAGGATATATTCTGCTAAGAAAAGAGCCAGTAAAAAACAAAATACAAATCAGGCAAATACCAGTTCTCATGTATGTAAGTGAGATTTTTTGACACATATATGAAAATATAAGATTTGGGTACACAGAAGAGGTGGTAACACCTTTTTTATTATTTGGTTTGAAAAAATATTATTATATGCTCATCCATTCAGAGGATTGTGTATAAACTTATCCTCCAAGTAGAAAAAAATAAGTCAAGTTAAAAAAACGTTTTATCCAGAAGGTATAAAAGATTGATATATTTATCTTCATATAATACAAACATTTGCATGGATTAGTACATATATATATGTATGTGTATAAATATAAATACACACACACACACATACAAATACAGTCCAATGACAAACTGAAAACATATTTACAACTCACATCATGGATCAAAGGCTAATTTCCTTAGTGTAATAAGTAATTACAAATTTATAAAAATTAGTAATAACTCAATTTTCAAATGTATGAAGAATATAATAGGTACTCAAAAGAAAAGCAAAATCAAATGTTTCTTAAACATATGAAAACATATTCAATCTCCTGGCTTATATAAAAAATGCAACTTAGAACTACAAAAAAATTGTACTTGCTAAGTTTCTCACATGGATATAGGTTAATAATTCTAAAAATGTTTTACATATACACTGGGGTTGAGCAAATAAGTAAACAGATGGTGGATAGTGAGGGCCAGAATAATCACACTGTCAGAGAGGGAAGTTATAGATAAATAAGAAAAGAAGATTTGAATGAACCCTTCACTGCCAGATTGGAATTGGAGACACGAACACAGACGCATGTTTACCTTAACATATGTACAGAGATATAGATTAGGAAATAATCACATATATACATATATATGTGTACATACATACATACACACATACATAGACACACAGACATATATTACTTTATTTGGTCCAGTGAGAGGGCCTTGAATCACTAACACTAGCAGCAACAAATATACTCTGACTAGACTTCATTATTAGATAGTACCCTCCATTGAAGGAAATGGAGAAATGATGGTTTCAAGGCCGGGGCAAGGAAAATACAAGATGATCCTGGAGCATCTTGTATTAGAAAATAAGGATGTGCTCAACTAACAAAAGGTTTAGGCTATGTCAGAGGGACATAGGAGCCAACCTGAAAAAGGCCCCAATGGCTAAATTTGGAAATTTTTGAGTAAAAAAAAATAATACTTTAGTGTTGGATTGATTATATCCTAAGATGTGAAACATACATGAGTCCATAATGATACAATTAATGACTAAATAAATGAATGAGGAGCAAAAGACAAATGTACTATCATTGCAATGCTTCTGTAAATTTAAAATTATTTCAAAGTAATATGCTTATTTGAAAATGTTTATAAGTAATATTTAATAAGTGGGAAATGTTCTTAATATTTTGCTAAATAAAATGTAGACTGAAAAACTTGGTAATACAATTCCAATACAGCAAGCAACAAGGAAAATACGCTGAAACAAATCATAGCAAAACATGAATTCCTTTCTCTAATGAAGACAAATGTCAAACCATTGATAATCCAGAGTTGTTCAGTGTCTGAAGAAACAGGCAATGTCATAGAGATGTGTGGAGGTGGTAGTACAATTGGCATAAGGTGTCATGGTGGACAATTTGGCGACATTTGCCAATTGAAAATGCACCTACTAGTTTACCTAGGAATTCTCCTAATAATGTATCCTTTGTATATATTTTTACATATGGGAAATAGCATATGAACATGGAAATTCACTGCAGCATTTTTGGTAATATCCAATGTTTGCAAATAGCCTTGATGTCTATCAGTATAGACTAGAATATACACACCCAATAGAATGCTACATAGCTGTTTAAAAATGACATCATTTGGGGCGCCTGGGTGGCGCAGTCGGTTGAGCGTCCGACTTCAGCCAGGTCACGATCTCGCGGTCCGTGAGTTCGAGCCCCGCGTCAGGCTCTGGGCTGATGGCTCAGAGCCTGGAGCCTGTTTCTGATTCTGTGTCTCCCTCTCTCTCTGCCCCTCCCCCGTTCATGCTCTGTCTCTCTCTGTCCCAAAAATAAAAATAAACGTTGAAAAAAAAAATTAAAAAAAAATGACATCATTTTATACTTACTGATATAAAAAGTCCTCCAAAATACACTGTCTACGGGAACAAATGCAAGGTGCTGCTGGTGTGTCTATTTTGGCTTGATATACACACATTCCTGTGAGAAACTGGTGAAAAGTATTTGTCCTCTGGAAGAACTGGCTGATGGAGTATCGAGAAGGATGGGCAAGTACTTTCTCTGTACACTATTTTGTACTTAACTTTCAAAAAATGTTCATGAATTAGCCATTCTAAAAACTGAAAACTCAACATACTCTCTCTAAAAATGAAAATTTTTTATTAATATCCTGCTAACAAGTTAAACAATTAATATGGGATGTATTCGGAATGATACACAAGAAACTTCTAACAGTGGTTGTTCTTGAGTAGAATTGAATGACTAGAGGATAAGAGTGAGCCTTTTTATAATTGGTGTGATTTGAAGTATTGATCCAAAATATATCTTTGACTACAAGATTATAATTCCCAGGGCACCTGGGTGGCTCAGTTAAGCATCCTTCAGCTCAGGTCATGATCTCACAGTTTGTGAATTTGAACCCCGCATCAGGCTGTGTGCTGACAGCTCAGCCTGGAGCCTGCTTCAGGTGCTGTGTCTCCCTCCCTCTCTGGTTCCTCCCCTGCTGGCACACTGTCTGTCTGTCTGTCTGTCTCTCTCAAAAATAAAGATCTAATAATTTTTTTTATTCCTATTATAGAAATCAGTCTTTGGACATTAAGATGTTTTTTCTAAAAGTCTAAAACAATCTCAGTTTTAATAGCATGGAACTATGAATGAAATTAAATTCGGATAGGATTCAGGCTGGGGGAGGGGAACAGAAGAGGTGTGGTGTCTGAGTGCTCACAGGATGGTAGGGGCTTTTGATAGGGAGTCAGGAGTATGCAATAGCATGTAAGAGGAGGAAGGGCCAAGGGAAGAACGAACATGAACATTCCAAGTTACCATTAAGCTCTGGGCTAATCCTATATTGATAATCTCCCTCAAATACTTATGGAGTTCTTCCTACTTGAAAGTACTTTCCTGCTTTATAGTACTTTCACTATACATACTGTGGGGAATGTAGAAGCACACCTCAAGACCTCCAGTGAACTCTATTCTTTAATCTGAAAAGCATTGGAAAACATTTAAAATCTCACACTAATAACAATTGATGGAAACATTCCATTTTGAATTCAGAGAGATCAGGTAAGGCTTAATCCTTTTTTTTTTTTGGTACTGTTTTCCTACTTCTGATTCTAAAAATATGTTTTCATTTGAAAGAAATGCTAAAAAATTTCTAACTGGCAAAATATTTTAATTTGAGAATGTAATACACAAGAAACACTGGGGAACTGGGTAATCTTTCTTCCTTGATCAAATATATCTTTGGATAGTGAAAGATCACCCCAACACTGAAATTTTCATGAACATCTTGGGGTATGACTATGAACAATAGAGACATCTGGAAGGTTTGTGAATCTGCTAATTACGTACTTTTAACGGAGTATGCTTTTCATCACAAGCGAGCAAAACTGGGGATAGAGGCAAACCTCTTCTGAGGTTGAGAAATGTGATTGACTAACTCTGAAAAGAATTTGTACGTGTAGTTTGCCCTCTCAAGGAATCTTAATAGATTTTTCAGACCTATCCTCCAAGAGGCTGAGTATTTTCAAATACTCTACTCTTTAGTAAAAATACCAAAAGTTCATCTCATAAAAGTTAGGTTGCTGCTTCCTTTCTAGAAATCTTATGGCAGATCTCTCAATTTTGTGGTACAATGGCCATGTTAATAATACTTAATATATCTGGGTCAACATTTAAATAATTTTCTCTTTTAAAACTCTCATACATATATCTGATCTATAATTTATATTCATCAATTTACAAAAAACTAATATTGCTTTATGGGTAGAATAGATCTTTCTAAGTAATACCTCCATGTTTTTGGTGCAATGAAATAAATATACATGAATTACATATCTTTTAAAACATAAATTGGCCTAAAAATAAAGGACATAGGAAGTAGATTCTAGGAATTACACAAAATTGTAGCAATTAATGATTTTAAAATTGAAACAGTAGATGTGGTAAGACTGAAGAATTGAGCACCCTTGTATTCTGATGGTGGTAGGATCAACTGGGGTAATTTAGGGGGGAGAGAAGAAATTTGGCAATCTGTGATAAAAGACTTGAAAATATTCAAACCATTTATCCAATAACCTCAGTCCTAAGACTATCTAAAGAACCAATGTAGACTCTCTCATCTACATTGGCCAGATTTATAAACAAAAATGTTCACTAAAGCATTATTTCAAATAACGAAAAAATATGAACAATGATAAATCCTAAGGTTGGGTAATAGTTAAAATTACAGTATATAATTTAAGCCCTAAGTCATTAAAGCCCTATATAGTCATTAAAGTAGTGTTTCTGAAAAATGACTGATAGGAAAGTGGGGGGAAAAAACCAGGCTATAGTTTGCATCTATATTTCATTCTATTTTTCATATTGATACTTTTTTTGCATAAAAGGAAAAGAAACATAAAAGGAAATAATTGTGTTTACTGGCTGGGATTATGAATACATCATATATCCATTTTATTTGAAATTTTACATATTTTCCAAATTCCCTACAGTGACCACATATTTCTGTTAAAATAAAGCTATTGAGTTTTAACTTAAAAATCAAATAACTGAAGGCTAATTTAATATATTCATAACAAGCCTAAAATGAGGTTAGGTTTTTCAATTTTACTGTTAATATCCCAACAGCTGGCTAATATGCAGAAAACATATGGCACATATAAAATGTACTCACAGTATCCATGTTGATTAGCTAAGATTTGCCATATCAGAAACAAACAAGGTAAAATAACATTTAATATAAATGCTCATCTCAGTATATGTATCTAATAAAAATATAAATATTTTCCAAGTTGGTATTACTCAGTTCGAGAGAACATATATAGCAATTAAGGAATAAGTCTTAATAATTGCTCTAGCAGGGGGCCATTTCTCAATTATTCTTTGCATTCTGCAGTTCTACTCTGTGCTCAGTATTCCCACTGATGCTAAGTGATTTCCAATGGTGCAGAGCTAAGGGAGAAATCAACTAAGTCCATACTCCACTTAAGTGTCCACTTAAATGCTGATATGTAGACTTATATAAAATGATGATACTATTGTCCAGTTGACAAACTGCATGCTCTAAATTATTTTTACTTTTTCGATCTTATTTTTTTTAACCCAAGGAGAAAATCTTGCTTTACAACTCATATCCTGGGTCCTGTTTCATAAGAATTCCACTGGGGATCAAAATTATGGCCTTTGAATAGCTTTCTTCCATATAACACTAATTGCCTTATATGGGAATCAAACCTGCAATTTTAATCTCATTAGCACCATATTCTAACCAATTTAGCTGACTCCTATTTACTTATTCAAAAACCAGCAAATGGAAAATCATTTTCTTAAGCTTAATGTAAATTCACACTACTCACTTTATTCTTCCCAGCAAAAGGCTTATAATAATGAAAGATATTGAATTTACTAGACCCTTTCACATGCAGTTTGGAGCCTTACAAGAAATACAGGTACAAACTGATTTAAAGAATAACTGAATGAGCAAAGAAAAATCTTTGGGAAATTAGGGTAAAATGTGACAGAGATGAAGCGAGTAACTACTGAATATTGAATATTTGCTCTATCTAGGTAACAGAAAGCAAATGATTGGTAAGAATTCAGCAGTCAGTAACTGATACCGACAGCAACTTGTGTTTTTACAATGTTTTATCCCTGTTTGAAAGCTGGGTGTCTGTTATATTCAGATGAAAATCCAGAACAAAATCTCATGATTTACATCCAATCAATCAATTTCTTACTTTCCATTTGTTAGGATTTCCCAGTGTTTCGTAGTATGATGCACTTGAAGGAAAATAGTTAATGCCTGATTTTTCTCTTCTTACAGCCATAACCTTTCTCCCTGCCCCAGGAACTTCTCTTTCCATGCAAAGTCACTTAGGATCAAAATTCTATTGATGAAAGCACATTGAATCCTCTGACCAGTAAACCCTATGGCAAGGAGAGTTCGCAGATACTTGGATCAAATTAGATTATATTGTTATAATAAAATAGTTTCTATAGACTTGAGTGTCACACAATCAGAGGTATGCTTCATAAAATTAAAGATAACGATTTTCTTCTAAAACTGTTTGGGACTAAGCAATAGACTAACATTTTGAAATGCCTGTTTTGCTTATGTAAATCCAGCATGGAGGAGCCTGTAGAATTATTCATAAATTCCTGTCAAGGAATGTAAAAGTGGATAATGATGGTAAATGGAAGAAGTTTATGTCCACTACAGAGCTAGTTTAAAGTTTCATTTTTAGTTGCCTGGTGACTGTTAAATCTTTAGAGAAATTTCCAGTTCACCTTAATTAAATTAGATAATGTAATTCATGGGTTGTTTCTGGACCACTGCTCTTCTCACTATAACGGAAATCAATGAAAAAGTAAGAGGCTTACTTATAAAACAGAAAATAAAAAGTGCATATAAAACTTCAGAAGAGCACTTCTTGATTATATGGGCAGTACACCCACTGGCTAGAACTGGTTAACAGTAGTATCATGTTAGTATAAAATTTGCTGTATTTTTAACTCTTTCCAGACCGAAAACGGTTTTCCTTTGAGAAGATTTTCTTGTAACTCCTATAAAGAAACAGCATTTCCTTTAGAAAATACAAAAGCTTGCTCAGTAGGTGACCTGTTGCTGTTACTAATCTGTTATCTCTGAAGGGAAAGGTAGCTTCTATATATTGTATAATCTGATTTCCCTTTAAATGTGCAGTAAAAACATTGATATCTCAATGCAGAAAGTGATGGCATCATGTTTAAGCAAAGGGAAGAAAATTCATTTGAGGAGAATTTTTTATTTTTTTCCGTTTTGTCTACAAACATACCATCCTTCACATACCTGATCTCATCTTTGTCTCTGTTTCACAAAAGACAAATGTTCAATTATTTATCAAGCGCTTTATATTGGCCTCTGTCCTGTTCATGGTACATAGATTTTAAAATATCTAAAACAACAAATTTCTGTCTTCAAACTATTTATAATCTTGTAATGTAGATAGTCAAGAAGGTTAAATTTTATATGTTTAACTAAATATGGGGACATCTGCCTGGCTCACTCAGTAAAGCATGTAACTCTTGATCTCAGAGTCATGAGTTCGAGCCCTAAATTGGGTGTAGAGATTACTAAAAAAGTAAATTTTAATAAGTAAGTAAATGGATGGCATCTATGACAAACAGGTAACCCATATGAGGAATGGTCACAAGATTGAAAAATGAAATAAATCTTGAAGAGCAAAAGAAAGTTATAGAGATAGACAAAGGAGTACTCTGAGTATGATCAGATCATTGTGGCTGCAGTATAACATGTGTTTGTACATGGGCTTGGTAATGCTGTTATAAGAAAAATGTTTTAAAAAGTAACAGTGGGGCACCTGAGTGTTTCAGTTGGTTGAACGTCCAACTTCGGCTCAGGTCATGATCTCACAGTTCATTGGTTTGAGTCTCACATCGGGAGCCACACTGTCAGGTAGAGAGCCTGCTTGGGATTCTCACTCTCTCTTCTCTCTGACCCTCCCCCACTCACACTTTCTCTCTCTCTCTCAAAATAAATAAACTTAAAAAAAACTAACAGCAACAACAAAATAATAATAGCTGAAGTTATATAGTTTCTACTTCATGCCAGTCACTGTTCTAAGCAGTTTACATATGTTAACTCATTTCAATCTCTTCAACAATAATGCCTTCTTCATTAACAGTACTATTATTTCCAACATTTCACAAATGAGAAAACAGAGGCCCACAGAGATTAAATGACTTGCCAAAGGTGACCCAGCTACCTAATTACAGATTAAGAATTTAAGCTTATTCTGATACTTTGGTCAGAATTCAAGATTAGAGTGATCAGCCTGGCCTTGTATGTCACAGGAAAGTTTAAAATTAATTCTGAAGGTACTATGGAAGCACTGAAAAATTATAAGCAAAAAAAATTTTTTAAATCAAATTTATGTCTTAGAGAACTTTCATACGCAGAAATATTGAGGATGGTGTAGAAAGTAGCAAGACACCACGAAGGCAATCATTACAGAAGTTCTTGTATCAGTCCAAACAAGAAATAAGGGCCTGCCAGAAGAAAGAAAGTTGACAACAAATGTCCCTTGGAGATAGAAAAAAATTACATTGGATTTTTTTCAGCATAATTAAACAGAATCTTCTACCTCTGTATAGTATCACAGCAACTAAATAGGGTGGTCATAATAGGATGAAAGGGAAAAACCATAAATGGGCAAATATGATTTAAATTAATGGTTAATAGAAGATAAAATCCATTCTGCCTAACTTTGCTTCAGAATAGGAATTACTAGAATATGTTAAACATATATAGGCAGACGTGGGAAATTTATGTAGTTTGTCTTGTGACCTAGTAAAGTTGGTTTTTAAAAGTCACTTGTTGACTAGAATGTTCTTTTTTTTTAATTTTTATTAATTTATTTTGAAAGAGAGAGAGAGAGAAAGAGAAAGAGACAAGAGAGAGAGAGCAAGTGAGAGAGAGGGAGAGAGAAAGCAGCATGCAGGCTCCTTGCCATTAGCTTGGAGCCTGACACCAGGCTCAATCTCCCGAACCATGAGATCATGACCTGAGCTGATATCAAGAGTCAGATGCTTAACTGACTGAGCCACCCAGGCATCCCACGACTAGAAAATTCTTTAACCATATAGCATAAAAGTTATTTTATAATAAAAAAATTTTGATTCCCAAGAAAGGTTGAGCAGATTCACGAGATAAATACGTCCCAAAGAACATCTGAAATCTAAAGCAAATACACCATGCATTTTAGAAGAAAATTTTGAGGGAAACTTGCTTTATGAGGGCTTAATTTCCCTAGAAAAATAAAGTAATTGAAGGTAGTAAGATCGAAAACAAAGATGTCAATATTCCATCCTAATGAACAAGAATGGAGGTGGCTTTGTATCCAGTACAAAGACAATGAAGAGCTGCACATCATCCTTGAGGCATTAACCTGTTGGCAGAGGCACTTTTCAGCATTTTGATTTATGCTTCACTATAAGCAGATGAGTGCTCAGCTAATGCTTCATCAGTAGGACTGTGTTAACTAACCCTAGTCAGTGGCACGTGGCTACGGATTCCTTTGTAAACTCCAACATGAACATGAAGACAATCTGAAGAGAGCACCTTCTCCATGTCAACTGTCTCTTTTAAGATGCCTGATTGGCCTTAAACATACTAAAGGAAATAATAACATTTGAAGTAGATATGTACATCAAATCCATAGGTATCTAGCTAAATCTAGTTATCTTCTTACCTCCAGAGGAAAATCTCTTTTGTATCTCTGGGTTTTCCCAGCTATATTAGATTAACTCAAGCTGAAGACAATTATTTTTCTCCTCAGTATTATTTTGGTTATTAAATGCAGTATCATTAAAAGTGATAATTTGTAGAATGACTATATCAAAAATGGTAAATCAGTTACGAAATTATCAGAATATTCATACTCACTTTTAAAAATAAACTTTTGGTGTATTTTACAGTTTATAAATCACAATGATGATAATGATAGCAAGATGATGATTATTAAAAAAATTATAGCAGTTTGCATATGTGACCAGGCTACTCATTTACCCTTCACCTTTTCTTCACAAGGGTAAAGAAACTACTTCATAAAGTAGATATGATTATTATATACCAATATTATGGATGAAAAGACAGTGGCTTGGAAAGTTTCAGTAATTTACCCACATTTGCACAAGTAGGAGCCAGGATTTAGCTGCTTTTAAAAAGTTTACATCCGGGGTGGCTGGGTGGCTCAGTCGGTTGAGTATCCAACTCTTGATTTCAACTCAGGTCATGATCCCAAGTGCTTGGAATCAAGCCCTGTGTGGGGCTCTCTGCAGGGCGTGGAGCCTGCTTGGGATTCTCCCTCTCTCTTTCTTTGTCTCTCTCCCTCCCTCCCTCCCTCTCTCTCTCTTCCCTGCTCACATACTCCCTCCCTCTCTCTCAAAATAATAATAAAAATGAATAATTGAATAAAATAAAATTAAAAGTCTACATTATTAGTCACTATTCTATACAGTTTACATAATTTGACTACAAGTAACAAAAAATAATACTAGATCAAAATTTACCACATAAAATAACAGATACTCTGCTTTCCAGTTATCATTATTATAACTCAGTCTCAAATTTACTCATTTACACTCAGCTCTGTGAAGCTGGTGCTGGGACTCTGAACTTTATTTCTCCTTTCCCCCATGGCTTCCAATTAGATTCTTTCAATAGGACACATTAAAGAGAGATTGGAAGGCAGAAAGAAAAGAGAAAAAACAGTCCTCGTTCTTGTTTACTACAGGGAACTGTTACTGGTCGACAATCCTCTAATGTTCAAAAATAAGTATTTTTTAAAACTGCCATAAGTTTGCTCATTTGGTTCCAAATATTTATTTTTCTTTTACAAAAACATATAATTGGTATTCTTTCTAAAATGTAGCAAATCTCTTTAAAAAGTAGCTAGTGAAATACATACCAATTTTGAAAAATTTCTCAAACTTTAAAATAAACCATGTACAGTAGGGAAACAGGTATATTATTTTATAGCAGCAGTAGAAATAAGAGTGGAGCAAAAACTGTACATTTGTAAGCTGACGATACCTTTTTATTCTTTTTTTTATGAAACACTGAACTGTATGATAGACATTTCCAATATACACAAAGATAAAAAATAATATTATGATAAGCCTATATATTACAGATAATTCAGTTTTAATAACAGCTTGTTGATGTTCAAGTTTCCACAATGTCTCAAAATGTCTCCTGCAGTTGATTTGTTCAAATTAAAACCCAAGGGTGGAGTTTGGATGATGGACGATGGATGGATGGACATTCAGGAGCACACTTGTTGGGATGAGCACTGGGTGTTATATGTCAGTGATTAATCACTGGGTTCTATTACTGAAACCAATACTACACTGTATGTTAACTAACTTGAGTTTAAATAAATAGATTTAAAAAAATTGAAAATTAAAAAAAGGAAAAAAATTAAAACTCAAATTAAAACCCAAGGGTGGAGTTTGGATGATGGACGATGGATGATGGACATTCAGGAGCACACTTGTTGGGATGAGCACTGGGTGTTATATGTCAGTGATTAATCACTGGGTTCTATTACTGAAACAAATACTACACTGTATGTTAACTAACTTGAGTTTAAATAAATAGATTTTAAAAAATTGAAAATTAAAAAAAGGAAAAAAATTAAAACTCAAATATGGCTTATGCTTGCATTTGTAACTAACTACTCCACCTTTCATTTTTCCCTTTCTGTACCAGGCAATAGAAAGTACTACTTGAAATAGAAGTTGTGATAGAAAGATTTCAACTTTTACCTTTAAATATGATGAAAAAACCAGGTCATTTATCCTTTAAATTTTCTGCTATTTTATATATGGCTGATTACTTCTTCAGGTGTCATTTAACTTGTTCCTGAATCCCCTAAATTTTCTGTGAATTGGTAGTTACATCTGTAGGTTTGAAAAGATCCCACATTATTTATTTACTTACTTTTAGCAAGAATGTGCCATAGATAGTCTGTGAATTCTTTCAAACATTTAAAGAAATAATGGGAATTGTACACAATTTTTTCCCACTGAATATAAATATACTTAAAAATTATGCAAGTATATATATTTATATAAATAACACACACAGATTTCTATGGATATAAAATGCAACTTTGTGGGAAGGCTGGGTGATTCAGTTAAGCGCCTGACTCTTGGCTTCAGCTCAGGTCATGATCTCCCACTTTCATGAGTTCAAGCCCCACATTGGGCTCTGTGCTGGCAGTGTGGAGCCTGCTTGAGATTCACTCTCTCCAACTCTCTCTGCCCCTCCCCCACTCATGCTTTCTCTGTCTCTCTCAAAATAAATAAATAAACTTAAAAAATTTAAAATACAACTTTGCATCTATAATCCTCTATATTCATAAAATATTATTTAAGTTTATATAATAAATATAATTAAACCAAAATGGGTTTATTCCAGGAATATTTTTGATTTAACATTTGAAAATTATTTCATGCATTTTACCAGAGTGATGGAATAAAGAAGAAAAGCATGATTATCTCAAAGAATATATAAAAATTTTGATAAAATTCAAAATTTATTCATGATAACAATTCATAGAACACTAGGAATATAAAGGATACCCTACAACCAATAAAAATTTTCTAGATAAGTATCTGTAGAAACATCATATTTAATAGTTGAAATATTAAAATCTTTTCACCTAATGCTGGGAATGAGAAAAGGATTCTTGTTGTCTTAGCTTCTATTTCCAACTGCACTTTTAATTCAAAGTATGTCATTCATTTAAGAACTTGCCCTCTATCCTGCTTCATTTGTCTTCATGGTACCTATCATTTGCTAACATATCTTATGTTTATTTTTCTATCTCTGTCTTGTCAAAATGTGAGCTCAACCATAGAAGGGACTTTGTCTTTTGTGTTTAGCACTGTATCTTTTTGGTGTACAATGATGGGTTCTCAATAAGAAACACATTTTGCATTAGTAAAGGTAGTAAGTTAAAAAATGTTCCCCTGTTTCTGATTCTGTGTCTCCCTCTCTCTCTGCCCCTCCCTCGTTCTTGCTCTGTCTCTCTCTGCCCCAAAAAAATAAATAAACGTTAAAAAAATTTTTTTTTCAAAAAAAAAAAAAAAAAGGGGTGCCTGGGTGGCGCAGTCGGTTAAGCGTCCGACTTCAGCCAGGTCACGATCTCGCGGTCCGTGAGTCCGAGCCCTGCGTCGGGCTCTGGGCTGATGGCTCAGAGCCTGGACCCTGTTTCTGATTCTGTGTCTCCCTCTCTCTCTGCCCCTCCCCCGTTCATGCTCTGTCTCTCTCTGTCCCAAAAAAATAAATAAACGTTAAAAAAAAAATTTTGTTTTTCAAAAAAAAATGTTCATTTTGGGGATGCCTGGGTGGCTCAGTCGGAGAGGGATCTGACTCTTGATTCCGGCTCAGGTTATGATCTCATGGTTCAGAGAGACCCCTGCACTGGGTTCTGCAATTACTGTCTAGAGCCTGCTTGGTGCTCTGTCTGCACCTCCCCTGATTGTGTTCTCTGTCTTTCTCTCTCTCAAAATAAATACACTTAAAAAAATGTTCATTTTACTAATATTCAAGTCTATCTTATTAATTGTCTTATGTTTTTCATGTCATTCATTGTTCCTTTCTTTTCAGATAACTTTTTTCCTCAACATATAATTTATGTAGAAAATTAAGAAAGTACAGAAGAGTTGAAAAAGGAAAACCTACCATTCAGCAATAATTGTTTCCTAACATTTAGATGACCCTCTAAATTAAAACAAATATGCAAAAATATTTTTGGTCTATCTAAAATCACGTAGATTCTTAATCTATTGCAGTTTTTATTTTCCATATATTTGTTCGTTATTTTTAATAAATGAATGAATATAATAATTAACTACATTCTATCATGTGTTGTTTTTAATGTCTTATTAAAATAACACTATAGGGGCGCCTGGGTGGCTCAGTTGATTAAGCGTCCGACTTCAGCTCTGGTCACAATCTCGCGGTCCGTGAGTTCGAACCCCGCGTCGGGCTCTGGGCTGATGGCTCAGAGCCTGGAGCCTGTTTCAGATTCTGTGTCTCCCTCTCTCTCTGCCCCTCCCCCGTTCATGCTCTGTCTCTCTCTGTCTCAAAAATAAATAAAACGTTAAAAAAAATTAAAAAATAAATAAATAAAAAAGTAAAATAAGACTGTAATAAATATTCTGTAATTCCATGATTATCACACATAGTACATTACTAAAACTAAATTTCTGAATATTATTTTTTAGTAGTTAAGGCAGTCACATGGTTCAACATTTAGAAAATACAAAGTGTATTCAGCAAAAAGACTGTCTCTCATTTTTTCATTTTAACAATCTCCCCTCTCCTCCAGAGTCATAAGAATGATCAGCCTATTGTATGCTCTTCCTGATATATTCTTTTCACATATATGTAGATCTACCCATATTCCTTTTTATTACATTTATACAGATGGCAGCATATCCTGCACACTGATCTGTCTCTTGCTTGTTCACTTCATATATTTGGAGATCTCTATATATCAGTATATAAAGAAATATATACTCCTTTTTATGGCTATATGCATTATGTTGCATAGTAACATTTAATAAATGTATTGTTAGTAAATTAATATTTACAATTTAACAATTCTACATTTAGTAAATGTACCTTTAATTTATTTATTTTTTTAAATTAAGCATATTTCATTTTTTATTTTTTTTTATACTTATCTATTTTTGACAGAGAGGGAGAGACAGAGCATGAGCAGGGGAGGGGCAGAGAGAGATGAGACACAGAATCCAAAGCAGGCTCCAGGCTCTGAGCTGTCAGCCACAGAGCCCAACGCGGCGCTCAGACCCATGAACTGTGAGATCATGACCTGAGCTGAAGTTGGACACTCAACCAAGTGAGCCACCCAGGCACCCTATTGTACCTTAATTTAATTAACCATCCAGCTATCAATGGAAATTGAAGTAACCTATTCCTTTCTGATAAGCGATTTTCTTCCTATATATTTTTTAACATTTATTTATTTTTTGAAAGACAGAAAGAGACAGAGCTGAGCAAGGAGGGGCAGAGAGAGAGGGAGTCACAGAATACACAGCAGGTTGCATGCTCTGAGCTGTCAGCACAGTCGGATATGGGGCTTGAATTCACAAACTGCGAGATCAGGACCTGAGCCGAAGTCTGACACTTAACTGACTGAGCCACTCAGGCTCCCCTCTATATTTTTCTTTTTCAACAGTTTAAAAGAAAAGAGGTATCTGTATAGTCCTGTAATAGTCCTATAATTTGCCTCTGCATGAAAAGCAATCATAGTGAAAACAGAAAAAAATTGACCTTTAAATTTGAGATGATTTGAGATCCTAAAAACTAGCTAGTGCTTACCTTCACAGTCAACATATAGTCACTTACAATATCTAATATTGAGCTACTTATAACTAATAGTAGGATATGGATTCTAGGCTAGACTTATATCCATTCTAATTCAGTGTTCTACACCAACTCAGGAAATGATTATCACTAAGTAAATAAGGCCAGCTAAACAATACCAGGCACTCAATCTGTGGGCTTGGCACAAAATTAAGAAACTTCATTATGATTCAAGTATAGCTTTTAAATTCTGAGACTATTTTAACTTCTTCATGATTGCTGGCAATTAATCTGTTATGGAATTGTACCCACTGCGTATTAATCCAGGGAGCCAGAAAATTCCTGATGATGAAGATTCAGTAGTTCTTTTGCTTGGTGGTTACTGACAACTCTGCTCTTTTTCATCAACCCAGCAGCATGCATTTACTGAACGCTGAATATGGGAAAAGCACCCTGACCTCAAAGATTTAAAGAAAAACCATCCTAGAATATAGGACAGCTATGGAAATGGAATCTATGTACAAAATAATGAAAACAAAGTGCACTTGAAATTTTAACACAAAGAAGCCAATTCAGTTTTGGGTTACCAACCACAAGGGCATCCAGGAATATAGAATGTTATTAGAGAGTTTGTATGATTTCTAAATTGGAATTCAGATAAAAAAAAGTACTCTGGAGTAGAGTGGTCAGTGATGATATTATGAAGATCGAGTAGGCTTTTGAAGAATAGAAATTGGGAGGGGGCACTTTAGATGGAGGAAATATCTTGGAAGTGAGATAACGTAGGGTGCCATTAGGGGAAAAGTAAATGAACTACTTTGGCCAAAGCATAGACTGTGTTCATGAAATAAAGGGGAACGTGCTAGAAGCGTAGGTTGGAGATCACATTTACTATAAAGAGTTTTCATAGCCAAGCTACTGTATTTTGACATTATCACATAAAATACAGCAGCTATTGGAAGCTTTAAATAATTTAACATATTAAAACTTAGCAGTAAGCTTTTTTACTTTTTGCAGGTATTCAGGAACCAGCAGTAGCCCGGGTAATAGTCAGGTGAAAGGAAACTTCATGGCAGGTAGATACTCTGCAGATCTTGAAGTATACACACCCATAAATTTTTCACAAATAATCGCTCATGAACACTCATCAGATCTATTCACTCCTTTAAATACTTATGTAATAGTTGAGTTAATCCATGAGGTTGGGGAGGAAGAAGGATTGTGAAGAAAAATTTAAGAAGTTTTAGTGGACAGTATGTCAAAAATCTTAACTTTAAAAATATCTGAAAATATATGTTATAAAGCAGTAATTAAAATCTTATTCAATTACATTTATAGTCCTTTGATTTTGTCCATTTTTGTTCAGAAAATATCTTAATGAATACATCCCTCGAACATTCAGATTGCTTTTTCCAGGATGTTCCCCTTCCCTTTAACTACCTTACTCCTGGATTTTCATGACCCTTTTATGGTAAGGCATTCTCTTAAATGCACTCACCTCCTGTTCTTTCCTTTGCAGTATTTCTCATAATTGCATCTGTGGATAGATGGGTGAAATGTGTTGTTCAGTGTGTATCTCTACTACTAAATTGGAAGCTTTCACCACCTTGTTCACTGCCTAACATAAAAGAGACTTTTTAGTAAATGCTCCTTGAATGAATGAATGAGTGAATCATCTATAGTCCAATGTCTTTTGCATCTATTGTAAGAAAAATGGAATGTATAAGTGATATAAGACAAGTTTATTTTACTAGTTTACAAGTTTTATTTTACTTTATGCTTAAAACTTCAAAGGATTTAACACTTTAAGAATTTAGAGAGGAAATGAGACTCTAGAGCCTTGCTATAAATGTCATATGTAATTCATTTATGTACTCATCTCAAACTCAACACTACTTTGAAGGCTAAATTCCAACAAATAAGCAAGTACTTCAAGGTAAAGTCCAAGGTATGTAATTACTGCAAGAGTAGCACACTAGTGGCTCAACCTTACTGACATTCTTTTGCTGCTGTAGATGAGTGAATTAGTATTTTGGAGAGTTGTCTTTAGGAGCAAAAGGTTTCCAAATTTGGAGTAGATCTAATCAATCTTATATTTACATTACAACTAAGAGTCAACTATAAACTGTTTCATACATGTTTAAAACATTGATTTTGTTTTGTAAATAAAAGGTATTGGTGTTTTTTATTTTAATTTATTGCTTAAAAGTTTGAACTTCAAGGTAAAATCAAGAAATTATTTTTAGCATATTTAAAAGCTTATATCGAAAAACAAAACTTGAGGTTTGAAAACTAGAAATAGTTATTAGCTGCATTATGTATTACTTTTACTAAACTATGACAGAAATTACAACTTAAAGTAAAATCAATGTAAATATTTTTGAATTTTGAGTTAATAAATATTGTATTTGCTTTCATTTATACATAACAGATATATTATCAGAAAAAAATCAGCCTAAATATCCACTTTAAGAGGTTTTCTACTGTTGTAAACTCAAAGCCCATTTCATTTACTTCTATGACATAATATCTTATAAAATTATTTAAAAGGACAATAATTTTATAATCACTGCATTTTAATTTATTAAAATATGTTATAAAGTTGTTTACCTCAGTGGCTACTTAAATGTCATTTTTTTTTAATTTTTTTTTCAACATTTTTTATTTATTTTTGGGACAGAGAGAGACAGAGCATGAACGGGGGAGGGGCAGAGAGAGAGGGAGACACAGAATCGGAAACAGGCTCCAGGCTCCGAGCCATCAGCCCAGAGCCTGACGCGGGGCTCGAACTCACGGACCGCGAGATCGTGACCTGGCTGAAGTCGGACGCTTAACCGACTGCGCCACCCAGGTGCCCCTTAAATGTCATTTTTTAAAGGGTGTCCTATTATTCTACTTTAGGAATTTATAACTAATAGTTTCACTATTCCAGATAGTATGATAGACCTATCATCAGTAAAGAATTGTGGTTCAAACAATCAACTATTATTAAAGAGCCTATAATTACCTCACTGGGATCAATCTTCCTATGAATCATTCTTTGCAAGATTTTTCTACTCTTACCCCAGGAATAAGTTAGAATCAGCAAGTGAATTGAAAATTCCAATAACATTAGTCAAGGGATTGTCAGTCATATTCATTTTAAGACCCATGTGCTAGCAATGTATTAAAGAATTACTGATGCTCACAAAAATGAAGCTGTGAACAAACACTCTTGCTTTTATAACAAGCATAAAATGGGCATGTTTTGCTCCTCCTAAGTTAAGTTCTGTCTGGGGTCCTAGTGTGGAACAGAACTCAAATGCTTGCAGTTACTCTTATGATGAATATAGCCAGATCCTCCAGATATGGTCAAACCAAGAGAAGATGCCACAACTCATAAAACAAATATAGAGGAAAGGAATTTTCTCCAAAGATCCCATCAATGGCACAACATGGGAACTTTGTCTGATGAGCTATCATTTAGAGTAAGGAAATAAAACTGGGCGTACTGAAGCCATCTTTTAGAAATGCCACTAAAGAAGGTCAATTTGCAATTTTCTGGTCATTATTTAACTAGCATTTTAACAATTTGTAAAGAATTGTTCTTGCCTTCTATTCTGTGCAACTGATGGTTTGGTAATAAAACAATCAAATTCTCAATCTGTTAAATTAAGATTGACAGAGGCTGCGAATGCCTTTGCAAAACTGCATCTTCAGTCCTGAGAGTTCGTACAAGCTTTTAAAGGGACTATTAAATTGTTCCTGTGAGGCTACTGTGACATTAAGTGGATGTTTTTCCCAGAAAAATTCAGATGCAAGAAGGTGAAATGATGTTTCCAAAGCAACAAAAGCCATTGGTGGTGTCAAACCATAAGCTTGAAAGATTATCAAATATCTTCCTCTACTTGGAACTCAAATTCTTCCCTCTGAGCTTGTTTTTGTACCTGTCTTTTAGACTATTTCTTATACACACACACACACACACACACACACACACACACACACACACACACACGTTCTTTTCTTGCCTTTTCTTTCTTTCTTTCTTTCTTTCTTTCTTTCTTTCTTTCTTTCTTTCTTTCTTTCTTAGTTTTCTCACTCTCTCTCTCCCTCCCTCCCTCTCCCTTTCTCCCCCTCCCCCCACCTTACTCCTTTCCCACCATCCCCAAGATTTTACTTAAACTACTCTAGTAGTAGGGCAGATAAGTGAATTTAACTAAGGTATCTCCAGGTTCCAAGCCAGTCATGCATTCTCACTTAGTTCACTTATTTTTCCACCCAAATTTTTCTTGTGCTGCTCTTTGCAGGGGAAGGGAAAACATAATTTCTTTCATCTTTTAATATAGAGTTTTGAGATGTTTATTTTATTTTCCCTATTACTCCTGTGAAAATTAAAAACAAATGGAGATTAACCTTGACAATCCTTTGGTCAGACAAAACCAGTTAGTCATACAAGCAAAGCCTAATTTATCTTATTTCATAAGACTAACTTGACCTGGGTCATTTCTTGCTTATTCCTCTGGAAATCATAAGCAAAACTTAAACTGTTTCTCAAGGTTGATATGAAGTAACCACTGACCAATTCCCTATCATTTAAGAAAATTCTACTATTATAACCAATCATTGTGAAGAATAAGCAGTTGCTGCTTTCTCACTACATAAATTGCTTTATAACAATATTCCCCTGAGCCTCATTCCACATTTTGGTCTGTGGGGCTGCCAGTTTGCAAATTATCTTCTTGGTGTGTGCACAATAAACTTGTACAAATTACTACTTTGGTGGTTCACTGGTTTTACTTCTATTATTTCTAAACTTTTGGCATGCCATGGCATCAGACGTAGGATCCAAAGAAGATGCCTAATGACTCCAAGGCCTGTAAACAAACAGGTGCTGTACCTACAGAGCTTGCTGAGCTCACTGCTTTCTTACTAACCCTGGTTTTGAGAATAAATCTCTCTTGGATCCCAGTACTGCTCTCTTTGCCTTTTGAGCTCTCTGACTTTATTGTGCATATCCATATTTTGCTTAATAAAGCTTCTTTGTCCTATTCTTTTCAAAAGGAGGAAAAATACATGATTCCCTGTGTTTTGGAACAATTGTTAGAAAACAAGGCCCCTCATAGTTAAGATGACTTAGGGAATCTTAAGGCAGAGATGGGTTCAACCTGGTCTATGGTCCAGGATCTTGTGTGCTTTTGGAAATTGTAGAAGCTTTGGGAACTGTAGTAGCCATGTTGGAGAAACTTTAACTTAGATAAGTGCACCTTAAGAGGCATCCTCAAAAAAGAGGATTCCAAACTTCTTAGAGGCAATGGAGTGCATTCTTTGATTGGTGTTTAAAAGCTTCTAATAGACAAAATTACTTTGAAAATAGCTTTAAAAGGATCCTTGCAGCGTGCAAATAAAAAGTCTTCAGGAAAATCTCTTTGGCCATCTGAGCAGGTAACCGTAACTTGGGCCACCTGATGTATATTGTAAATATGTGATATTTTTCAAACTCTGGATATTGCCAAAACTAATTTGTAAGGAGATCAATTTAATTGGCTTAAAGAAAAACAAGCACTTATAAAAATTAAGTACTCCTAAAATTCCCAGAAATACAGAAACTAATCCAAACATTTTTCAAGTGTAAATGATCTGGGATAATCTTTGACAAATAAAAGCTAGTTTAAGTTTGTGGTTTAATAAAAACAGGAATGTCTTGAGAATTGTAAATATTAAATGTAATGCAAATATACAACTTTTTCTACCTAGTTTTACTAATCCAATAAGCTCAGGGTATCTCTAGTTCTTCAAAATTGGTCAACAAGAAGTTACTTAATGTAACAGTTAGCTGTTCAATGTCTAACCCAAACATAACTGTTAAAACCAATTAATTTAAATAAATGCAAATAAAAGTTGATACTAAGTTAAACTAAATAATGAATATTCATTGAATACCTAAATAATTTCCAAGTAAGAAAAACATTAAATAATAAACATAAGTTCATCTTTTGGCTTTTTAATTTTTAGAGAGACAACAGATATTTGGGTCTATTAATAAACATGTTTTGTGCCACACCGAAAAATTTACTATGAGGAAGAATATACTTTTAGAAATTATGAAATGTAATTATAAATTTGCCAGTCCACAACTGCTTACTTTTTAGTTTTCACTAGGCATTAAGGATTCTAGATTAGAATTTTAATTAATATATGTAATTAAAACTACTAGAAGTAATAAGGATAAAAGAAAATGACTGAATATGAAAAGTGGGTAAGGAAAATAGAATTTTGGAGGGGTAAGAAAAGATATGAAGGACATGGAATGTTTTTGGTTTTTTGTAAAGGACAAAAGAAAGTAATTTTGTCCTAAAGTAATATAATTGTTCCAGAATAAGAAAAGATAGGACAACAGCTGAATGGATACAGAAAATTGTAGGTTTGTGAAAAAGAAATCTTCAGAAAGGAATTTTATATGTAGTCAAGCTAAGATTGGAATACATTTATGTTAACAAGGTAAAAAAAAAAAGAAGGGGGGTACTTTTAATATCAAAAGAATACTGGTGCAAAATTATAATTTGCTTCTCTCCTTTAAAATGACAAAGTTTGCTTTAGATCATCAGTTGATCTTAATAAGAAATTATAAACAAAGATTTTTCTTTACCTTTAATGTACTCTGCCTAGGAAACAAAGATTCTGTGTCTTATGAAAATAATTCCCTGTGCTTCATGTTGTCTTTGTCAGCTCCTGGTTTTCGTAAAGAAAAACCCAGAATCTTCTCCATTAATGGAGTTAAATTCAATAGTTGTACATACTAGTTGTATAACCATGTAACTTTGTATTTGCCTCTGACATCTTTTAAGTTCACTTTTGAGTTGAATGGATAATGAAGTGTTGTCTCACAGAGACTTATGATACTATTTGATCAAGTATTTTAAATCTTTTGACATTAAAAAAAATCTTTTGACATTTAAACCTCCTCAAATCATATCTGAATGAAATTTAAAAAAAGAAAAGTTAGTTTATTTAAACTTGATATATTAAATTTCATGGGGAACATTGTCAAATAACAAGTAATGTTTAACCTTCTTAGATCATATTTATATGGGACATATATCATTAAAATAAGTAAGTTAAATTTTTATATAAATTCCTTAAAAATTGATGTTTTTAGTCATAATTCCAGCTATTAACTTAAAATATTATAAATCACACACACAAAAAAAACAAACTTACTTGTCAACATTGTGTGTGTGTGTGTGTGTGTGTGTGTGTGTGTGTGTGTGTGTATGTGTATGTGTGTGAACTCTCACCAGATCTTTAACCATGGCTCTTTAACCATGGCTCTTTTGTCACTCACAAGTTATTGCTATAGTTGATTCTCTGAATTCAAAGACAAATCCTTGGCTTGGCTTCCTAACCTTGAAAGGCTTTTGAAAGTCTAGTCTGAGATACCCTATGAAAAGGCCCAGCAAAGCACATTTAGAAGAACTATATGGGGGCACCTGGGTGGCTCAGTTGGTTAAGCATCTGACTTCAGCTCAGGTCATGATCTCACAGTCTGAGTTTGAGCCCTGCGTCAGGCTCTGTGCTGAAAGCTCGGAGCCTGGAGCCTGCTTCAGACTGTGTGTCTTCCTCTCTCTGACCCTCTCCTGTTTATGCTCTTTCTCTGTCTCAAGAATAAATAAACATTAAAGAAATTTTTTAAAAGAACTATATGGTTTGGACATCTGTTGGCTCAGTCTGTTAAGCATCTGACTCTTGATTTCAGATCAGGTCATGATCTCAGTCTTATGGTCATGAAGTTGAGCCCCACAGCAGACTCTGCACTGGGTGTGCAGTCTGCTTGGGATTCTCTCTCTCCCTTGCTCTCTGCCCCCACCCTTCTTCTCAAAATAAATAAATAAACTTTAAAAAAACAAAAGAACTATATGGCCAACCACTGTTCTTGCTACACTTTGGTAAATAACCGGGCCAAGTTTATTGAAATCAGAATTAGTTTGCAAACAAATTAGTCTTACTGTGGTTATCTTTGAAGGAAATGGGGATGATTATAGAGAGAAAAATTATATTTCAGTAATACATTTTTGTGGGTATCAGATCCTAGTGCTGTTAATGTTTTTGAGGTTTTGTTTTCTACCCATAAACTGGATTGGGTCCTGAATTCCTTTAGTTTCCTCTAATATTTGGCTAGAATTTTTCAAACTAACATTTCCAGTTTTCTCCCATTCTTAAGATTTGGAATCACTATGAAACTAAAACTATCTTTTTCTTGAAGTCACGCAAGCTAAAGCTGGACAACTTGATATAAACTCCTGAGAAATCACCACCCCAGCGGATGTGTGGACCATCTTCATGCCTGTTGCTATGTAGACACTCAGAAAGATCATCAGACACATTCACACTGCAAACCAGGAAAATCTGTCAGATTGTCCCTGCTTGCTCTCACTGTATCTAAGGATGCTTTAGAATCCCATATACGGAAATCTCAACTGGCTGGTTCCCAAACTCAGAAACTTATAAATTGTTCAAACTATTAAGCTGTGTTTCTCTTTTGTTTCCATAAAAACACCTCTCATTAAATTACCTGATTGTTCATCTCATATATTCCACCTAATTTAGGTGGAAGCTCACCCACAACACCATCTCCTAAAATTAAGCATCCTCAATATTCATCCTGTCCTAAGTAAGCACAAGGATGTTTGCTAACACATCACGTTGTGCCTACGTAAATAACTTAAATTATAACCTACTTGAAACACTTAACTGGTTAAATCTTGGCTCATGAGAAGCTGTCCTCCAGTGAATTTTTTAATCCTTGGCTATTTTTCTCTTATAGTCACCATATAGACCTCTCTAGTGCACTGTATTGCCTTGAGGGTCTTAAAAGCCTGTTGTCAGTCAATCACATGCCAAATGGTGTTCATCAGGATCAGACAACTAGATCAAATCAACAATAATCACACAAATGATGAATCCTGTGGTTACAAGGCCCTCTGGCCTGATGAATGCAAACACTGACATGTGATTCTTCAGTCTGACTACATCAATGGTAGTAACCAAAATACTGCTATACTGCTTAGTCATATTCTTAGCCTGCTGAGAGAATAACCAAAAGTGGGATTTGTTATAATCAAAACAACAGATGAACCTTGAAGATTTCCTGGGCAGCCAAAACCAGTTAAGTCACATAAGCAAAGCTTTATTTAGCTTATTTCACAAGATGAACTTGACCTGGATCATTTCTTCCTTCTGCCTCTGGAAATCATAAGCAAATTTTAAACTATTTCTCAAGGTAGATATTGAGGTAACCACTGACGAATTCCTTATTGTTTAAGAAAATCCTAACATTATTACTAATCACTGTCAAGAATAAACAGTCACTGCTTTCTCACTATATGAATTGCTTCATAACAATACGCTCCTGAGCCTCGTTCCACACTTTGCTTTGAAGGCTTCCAGTTTGCAAAATTTTTGGTGTGTGCACAATAAACTTGTACTAATTACTACTTTGGTAATTCATTGGTTTTACTTCTGTTATTTCTGAACTTTTGACACTCTGTTTCTATAAAGCACATGTCTTAAGTATTTGGGGATATTACAGGATTAAAAAAACCTATGCATACTTCTGTGCTTGTAAAAATTAAGAATTCTGTTATTGATGCAATTACAATAACTAATTCAAATAAAAAGCTTTAGGAAAACTTTTACTTCTAAGTAACTACTTCTAGTGTTGCCAGATTTGCAGTCAAATATAGCAATTCAACTCTCTTCCTCTTAACAAAATATGCCAATTTTTCTTCAGTAAAGATTTCATTTTATTGCAAAATCCTTGAGTCTCATAATACCAAACATACTAGATTACTATTTTACTACTACTCTGACTGATGTTTTTCTCTTCCCAGAAATGAAACCAATAGTGCTATCTTTTAAAAAATCATTTCTGAGACAATGCCTTCAAGGACAAAGTGGTGATTTTTATCACAGAATATAAAATCTAGACTTTAAGATTTTTCTCATGTGAAACACAATGGAAGTACCAAACAGTCCACAGTAAAAGCAACATGCAGCTAGTGTAGTTACATTTTTTTGTTTGCTAACCAATTTAGCCAAAATAATTGTGGAGTTGAGAAAGAAAAAGGCAGGTTAATTAGAAGCAATGAGAATCTCATCATGTTGCAATTATGGGAACTACACAGTTCCTTTACTATAAATTGCCAGCAAAAAGAAAATATATTTAACAATGCAACTACCAGGGTGCGTGGGTGACTCAGTTGTTAAGCATCAGACTCTTGATCTTGGCTCAGGTTATGATCTCAGGGTTGGTGGGATCGAGCCCTGCATAGAGCTCCATGCTGATAGGGTAGAGCTTGCTTGGGATTCTCTCTGCCCCACTCCCCTCACGCAGGTGCATGTGTGCTCATGCTTTCTCTCAAAATAAATAAATAAACATTTTTTTAAAAATGCAACTATGGGGTGGGGGTGGGGTGCTTGGGTGGCCCATTTAAGTGTCTGCCTTTGGCTCAAGTCATGATCTCATGGTTCATGAGTTTGAGCCCCACAGCAGGCTCTGTGCTGACAGCTCACAACCTGGAGCCTGTTAAGGATTCTGTGTCTCCCTCTCTCTGTTCCTCCCCCCTAATGCTCTGTCTCTCTCTCTCTCAAAAATAAATTAAAAACATTAAAAAATTAAAAAAATAAAATAAAATAAAAATAAAGTGTAAATATGGGGCACCTGGGTGGCTCAGACTGTTGGGCATCTGACTTGATTTCATGTCAGGGCATGATCTCATGGTACATGAGATGGAGTCCTGAGTGGGGCCCTGCACTTACCATGCAGAGCCTGCTTGGGATTTTCTCTCTTCCTCTCTCTCTCTCCTCTTCTCTGCTCACATGCTCTCTCTCAAAATAAATAAACATTAAGAAAATAAAATGTGAATACACATGGGAGAATTAACACACTGATTTAAATTCATAGGAAGTTATAAAAGACTGTGACAGTGGATCCTTTCCTGAGCAGGATCCTGTTTTAATAGGGGGAGAATGATGGGAATCTAGAAGGAAGAGGCAAGAAGAGAATAAGGGCAAAGAGACTGACCTTAAATATGAATCTGATCTCCAGAAATTTACTTACCATAAATCCTGAAATTCCAAATAATCTCCATGACCTATCACATCAATTTTAACATACTTTCCCTATTTGTTTTCTGGAATGACAAGTCTATCCCTTTTCTTATATTTAGATGTTTTTCCAGTCTTTAAATGGCTAATATCCTACTGCTTTCAAAGCCCTTTTTCCGGATAGATTCACTATATAACACAAAAAAGATGTTTTAAAAAGTGAATTCTAGGTCATAGCACAAGAAGCAGGAAGCATGGTTGAATGTACCAATTTTATAAATCCCTGACTCCTATATATTTTGTTATTGACATTCTAAATAGAAGTATATTGAGTCATTATTTATTGTGATGTTTTATTTTTTGGTTTTTTTTAAATGTTTTTAATTATTTATTTATTTTGAGAGAGAGAATGAACCAGGAAGGAGCAGAGAGAGAGAGAGGGAGAGACAGAATCCCATGCAGGTTCCACATTGTCAGTGTGTAGCCCTAGGCAGGCCTTGAACTCACAAACCCATGAGATCATGACCTGAGCCAAAATCAAGAGTCAGACGCTTAACTGAGTGCTATTTATTTATTGCTATGTTTTTTGTTGTTGTTACTTTTGTTTTGTTTTTTGAAAAATTGTTTTAATGTTTATTTATTTTTGAAAGAATGAGAGAGAGCGCAAGTCAGGCAGAAGCATAGAGAAGGGGACAGAGGATTCAAAGCAGGCTCTGTGCTGAGCCCCACGTGGGGCTCAAACTCATGAACTGTGAGATCATGACTGGGCTGAAGTGTGATGCTCAACCACTTGAGCCACCCAGGTTATTTATTGGTATGTTTTAATTTGTATGAACTTTAAGGGAGCTATTTTGCTACCAAATAATGACAGGTTCCACTCTTAACTCTAGGATAACCATATGTTTCTGTAAGCCTTTTGAAACCAGAACATCACCATGTGCTAGAAAAAGACTTGAGTTGATACATTAATAAAATACAAGCTTTGGTGATGACCTGAAGAAAACTATACTTCAGGCCAGAGAATTTCTTTTTTTTTTTATGCTTATTTATTTATTTTGAGAGGTGGGGAGGGGAATTAGAAAGCATGTGAGTGGGGGAAGGGGCAGGGAGAGAGAGAGGGAGAAGAGGGAGGGAGAAAATCCCAAGCAGGTTCCATGCTGTCAGCGAAGAGTCTGACAAGGGGTTCAATTCCACAAACCGTGAGATCATGACCGGAGCCAAAATCAAGAGTCCAACGCTTAATGGACTGAGCCACCCAGGTGCCCCAGTCCAGAGAATTTCTGCAAACTGATCAATACTGCAACATTACCCAACCCCAGTATGTGGAGACTTCTTTAACATGTCAATATTGTGCCTTGTGCCTTGTTAAAAATCAGAGCAGAAGGGAAGAGCAAAGGGGTAAAGAGAAGTTGCATACATCCTCAGTTTGAAGCCTAACACATTTCATTTTACTCTCTCAAAGTTGTCAACACTTTTTATCAAAGATAGTTTTCAAAACATTATTAAAATATCTTTAATGGATTGTTGATAATCAACCTGTCTAGGATACTACTCATTCTTAACAGCACAGATTTTCCATTGTTCTTGGTATAGGCAACATGACTAGATGAGCATTTCCTAAAACTGTGCTCTTAATCAACTGAAACTGCTCTCTCTTGGGTCATCAATAGCCTTCATAACCCCAACACCTCTTTTCTCAACCCCACTGTTTTTTTTTTGTTTCTGTAATCTGTATTCTCCCTTAATCTTTTTACATTTGGCATCTGGGAGTCTCCTTTTCTTAGCCAAGCCCTCTTTAATCAGCTATAAGGAACAAATGAGATTCTGGCTTCTCTTTGACTTCTATGTCCTTTATTTTCTCCCACTGACTTTAACTATGGGCATGGCCCAAGGCTGACTCCTTAATTCACTCTTCTATTTCTTTTGTCCTTTTGAAATGTAATCCAATTTGGCCTGAAGCAGCACTGCAAAGCAAGAAGATTCTTTCCTGCAGCAAAATCCCCCATTTCAGTAGTTGGTAATTGGTACAATTGAGCATCTTGCTAAGGGATAGATTTTAAATTCAAAATGTGGATATTAGCAGCACATCCCCACTTTAGGGTCTTTGCCCTTCCTTTTCCTTCTGCCTGAAAGGCTCTTCCCTCAGGGTACTGCCTCACTCACCTTCCTCAAACCTTTGCTCCTTCTCAGTGAGGCTTCTTCCCCTGACTATCCTATGTAATATTGCAAACTGCTGCCCCTACCCCCTTCACTCTGCTCAGATTTTTATTTTTCTATAGCATTTAAAATTTCCAATGATATGTAATAATATACATTCCTTATTATATGTATTAGTTATTGCTCCTTATGCTTGTTTTCCAGATAGAATATATGCTCCATTTTGTTCACTGATGTCCCAGTGGCCTAGAACAGTGATTGGCACTTAGTAGGTGATCAATCAATATCACTCTAATTGAGCTGAAAAACTTTGCTCTTATCTTCTACTTTCTTTTTCTTTTCACTGCCAACAGCCTAGTCCAGGTTTCCTCTTGTGGTAATTAGCTAATTAGCATGCTAATTGCATTTCCTGTTCCTCCTCTCTTTAATCCATCTTCTTTACTGTTGGTTGATTTTCTTCTTCAAAACCCACATTTATCTTCTCATTATCATTTTCAGAAACCTTCACTATAAGGCCAAGTCAAAATTCCTTATTCTGGAACTTGACACCCTGCTTAGTATGACTACCAATCATGTCCGGCCTCACTTACGCCATTCCTTGGTCCACTCGAGTCAAGCTGCTATTGGCATTTTTTCTTTAAGAAGTATTTGTTGACCTCCTACTCTTGGGTCCTATGTGGCATAAAACTAATTTACTATCAGTTTAGGCAACATAAGTTAGAAGAATGTGAGTGTAAACAATGGCATTTGTATTAAAGAAGAAATTGAGTCTACAGAAGAAAGACATTTGGCAGATTTAGGCATATGTGGTGCCCATCACTGAAATGCCTCTCACCTCTACCTTTAATGTTTGGCAGGGGGGGGG
>NW_024412395.1:48850029-48939895 GCF_014898765.1 Herpailurus yagouaroundi | reverse complement strand
CCACCTAGGTACACCCATAATTCCTTTCAATAAACATAAATAATAAATATTTTGTCTTTCCATAATATACTGATATGCCTTTCCCCCACTTGAAAAAGAATGATTTATAGACTCCACATGCCTTCCCATCCCAAAGTACTGAAAACCTCTTCAACCAGGAGGCACCCCTTGCCCCAGAACCAGGATCCAACTTGGGAGGAAAAGCCTGGAAAGGGACCTGGGCCTCAAGGGAAAGGATGGAGGGCTTACACTTTGGACTGGTGAAAGAGCTGGCATCCCCAAATGGGCCCACTGTGTTACTGACATGTCTAAGTGTTTCATTGGGTCATCACCCCTCATCCTAACATGAGAGTTACTAAGATGAGGATAATTTCTGCAGCATTTACTCTACCTTTGCTACCAATGCTTATGAGGTTCTTGTTCAAGAAGGCCCTCCCAGGTAATCCTCCTTGTGTTATTCTTCCCCTTGTCTTAACTTCTACTTTATTTACTATGTTATATACATTACACATTCTAGACTTTTACATTATATTTTACTTATATTTTTTGTCATATATTGATTATTGCAGAAATTCTTGGAGGCATAAAACTGTCTTCCCCACAACAGTGGTTGACAACATTTGATAATCAATAAGGCTATCAATACAGCATTTGAAAAATTCAGATCTGCAGAAACTGAATCACTTGTCTAGATTCTAAGAAATTGATATTTTCAAAAAGTCCCCCAAATGATTCCATTAATCAGCCAGATGTGGGTATCACTGCTAGAGCTTAATGGTAACATAACCTCAAAATACCTTTTTACTTAAAAATTATTTATTTATTCATTTATTTATTTATGGCTAAATATTTATTTGGAGGAGGGGATACTACACTTCTATCCAACTAGAGAAATATTTTCATAGTCCAGGGATTGTTTATATTTTTGTCACTTATCAAGCCATGAATTCATAGAGAATGGGTTCCAGCAGCTCAGACTCCTTTCCTTTCCATTGGTTCTTACAAAGTGTGCCTCTCTGGAAGGAGCAGGCTGGGACTTCAATTGAACCCAAGTGCCTTTCTCCTTGGCTTCCTCTTTTTCTAATCATTTTCCTTCACATACTTCAGGAAGCTATCCATACTCTTAGAGTGCTTAATACTCTCAATATGTACATTAATTCTCTTGGCAAGAGTCTTGTCCTTAACTTGTTGTTTACAACAATGACAGCAGCATTATGGGTGACAATGTAGATTCTCCCAGTCTTGGCATGGTAACATCCATGGGGGGTTCCTTTTTAAACAGTGCCATTCCCCTGATGTCTTTCTTGTAGTATCATCTACAAGTATCATCTTTCTTGTAGATTGGCATGTATGTGGCCAAAGGAATCACTCCATGTTTTCTAAAAGGGCTTAGAGAACATACAGCGTGTGCCTCTCCTCTCCCCTTTGCGGCAGTCATTTCAGCAAATTACTGGCAGATGGTGAGCCCAGCCAAAAGGAAAAAAAAAATTACTAACTATTAAAAATTCATGACCAAAGGCTTCTGATTCCAGATTTTATTGATCCACATCTAGGTGTTAGATTCTAGCATTTGATTTTGTGAATACCATATAATATTTAAGAAAAGATTTAGAATTCAAGACACCTGTAATTTTACCACATATACATATGTATTTTCTGGGAAACAGTCATATCAACTCTCATTTTTCTTTTGATACAACATTGTTAGATACTTCCTGTAACATCATTCTTTAAAGCAGTGAAAATATTACATTGGGACAGTGATACTAAGTAACTCAATCATTCCCCCACTTTTGGACTCTTGGGTATTTATTATTCCCCTTATAATTATAAATATTGTAACTCATACCTTTGAAATAACTCATTCATTAGTGATGTAATTACACTATATTTTATTTAGAAAATATTCATTCCATTTACTAAATACACATTTCAGTCTTTTCTAAACTTTCTAATCTTAAACACAATTTTTGTGCTGGTGTCTTCAATCAGTTTGTTTTCTCACTTTCAGACTTAGTGGCACAATCTTCCTTCAACTACACCATTGTAAGAGGCCATGAAGTTAACCTTGTTGGCACATTCTCTTGGTTCCTATATTTGGGCTGGTCTCCCTATCACTTTATTCTCAGGGGGTACTTTTTAACATCAACCACACTACAGGGAGGAAAACTGTAAATGGTACAGATCAGAGTTCTTTAAAGCATGGCTTACAGGTCCTTGTAATAGAATAAACTGGGGTACTCATTAAAAGTGAAAAATCACTGATCCTTCAAATTTCTCAGATATTGAGGTGAGGGGCTTAAGACAATGAAATTTACATAAAAGCTCAAGGTAATTTTTATGTATACTGATGTTTAGAAAACCAGGCTTCCATATAATATGATATCAATGAATTTGCAACCTAGAATTAAAGTACAGTCCAACTTAAAGTACATCCTAGATTTAAGATACATTTTATTCTATTTCTCTATAAAATTTATATATATATATAATCTGTGATCACTAATACAAAACAATTCCCCTACCCCTCTCCCCCATCTCTCCTCCACTAGAGTGCATCGTTTTTAGAAAGAACATGTCTACTTTATCTTTGCATTTTTGTTACCATTGAGATTGTGTTTTGCACATAGAAACTGCTCATGTATATTAGTTGTTTTATTTTTTAGCCAAATCCATGCTTTGTTTAATAGCTTAGTCTTGAACATTACGCAGGATTATTTACATCATTTAAAGTGATTTCCCTCTTTTTTTCCTTAAATTACAATGCTTGCGCCTTGTGTCTTTAGGACTTTGTTAATTGATTTCTATCGTATGTGATGGATAGCCATCTATATAACAACATCATACATGTTCACTAAAATTCTACTATGTGTCAGGTGACAAAGACTCTCTCCTGGACCAAATCTGTGTCAGGGTCCTCTGAATCCTCTTCTCAACTGAGCTCTGACCTGTTTAGTGGAATTTTAGCAAGAATTCTGCTATCAGTTCAGTGAAAATACTCTTCCCTTGGTATTTGATGATCCTTGATATTAGATCAAATTTCTCATTCTCCACATTCCGTATCTTATCATCCTGGCCTGCCTTCAGTAAGAATCCTGTTGAGTCAGTCTAAGGAGAATTCCCCTAGCCTGGTACTTTTCCATCCCCTGATCCCCACCCTGATCCTTGGCTATAAATTTCTACTTATCCATGTTGTATTGTGGATTGAGGTCCATCTCTCTCCCCTTTGGAAAAACTCCACTGCCATAGTCTCTCTTGAATAAAGTCTTCCTTACGATCTTTAATGAAGCGTCATGAAAATTTTTTCTTTAACACAGGCATTGTGCTATGTTTTAAAGATAGAATTATGAGAGAAGTAGTCCTTATGCTTGAGAAAGTAGCCCTCTAGAATGGAAGTTTATCACATCAAGCATACTTACAAAGCAATATAATCAAATCTAAAGGAGAAACATGCACCAAGCATACAGAAAAATTACTACAACTTGAAAGGGCAATAAAGAATTCCTTCCTATAGATATATCTACATGGCTGAATTTGACTGAATACAAAAATTAGGAATGCCTAATTAGAAACAGCTTACCATTGTCAGAGAGTTAGCTTTAAATAACATCGAGCATGGTCTGCTCTAATATCAGGATCTATAGAATACTCATATTTCATTTTTCTGCATATTTTCTGCATATTTTTATTTTAAGGGTGTATTATTAGAAAAGTCTTTGCCTATTACTCCTTCTTTGTATAATAGAGAATAGTAGGTATACAGAGACACACATAAATATACACTTAGGTGTACACACATACTTCTCTCATAAAAATGTACTGTCACAGTCGATGTTACCAGGGGAAAACCCATATTCTTAATAATTTTCATTGTCAAGTAAATACTGAAGAAATTTTTAGTGGCTAAGTGTTCAGAGTATTCTGGGCAGTTATGATCTTGTGTAACTAATTGTGTTAAAAATCTAAGACAACGAGAAAACACTACTCACTTATTAGAATAGCTAAAATTCAAAACATTGACAACCCCAAATTCTGGTAAGGATGTAAAGCAACAGGCATTCTCATCATTTTGAATGCAAAATGATATAGCCAGACAGTATGGAGATTTCTTACAGAACTCAAGTTACTCATACCACACGGTCCAGTAATCACACTCCTTGACAGATACCCAAATGAGTTGAAAACTCATGTCCATGCAAACGTCTGCAGAGAAATGTTAAGAGCAGCTTTTTTCATAACTATCAAACTTAGAAGAAACCTAGAGGTTCTTCTGGAAGCAAATGGATAGACAAACTATGGTATATTTCATACACTGGAATATCATTCAGCAATAAAAAATGAGCTATCTAGCCACAAAAAGACATGAAGGAAACTTAAAAGCTAAGTGAGATATTACTAAGTGAAAGAAGCCAGTCTGAAAGCCTATCTTCTGTATGATTCTGACATTCTTGAAAAGGCAAAATTCTGGAGGTAGGAGAACGATCAGAGGTTGCCAGGGTGTGAGGGGAGGGAAACCACATGAAATTTTTAGGAAGGTCAAAATACTCTGTATTTTCTGTATAATGCAGTGTCCAGTACTGTATGGGATACTACATGACACAGTAACGATGGAAATATGTCGTTACACATTTTTCAAAACCAAAGAATGTACAATACAAAGAGTGAACTCATACGTAATGGATTTTAATAATAATGTACCTACCAACACTAGTTCATTAATCATAACAAGTGTACAATGCTTATACAAGATGTTAAGAATTATGTGTGTTTTGGGGTAGGATACATAGGAACTCTCCATAGCTTTCAATTAATTTGGTTGTAAACCTAAAACTCTAAAAAAAAGTTGTTTACCAATTTTTTTTTTTTTAAAGCAAGACCCAATACACCAAGGTTATAATACCAAAATAAACCAAATCAAAACAAGACAAAAATCCTGGTAAGATAAGACAACTTCTAGAATTGTGACCAAAGGCTATTTTATGCCAGTCTTTCACAGTGATACCACTGGACATCCCTGTTGTTGTCATTTATTCTTGAGATAATAATTATGTTGATACCTGTGATGATACTGGAATAAGTCACAGAAGAAATACCAGAGAGTATCCAGGTCCCATTAGCCTGAAACCTATAATTCTGCAGTATTCAGTCTGGGTTTGAATCAGGCCCCAAAACTGATGAACACATAATCATTTTTTAAATGACTACTAAGACAACTAACAGGACTTACCCAGACTAGATTGAATATTGAAATGAGGCATAAGCTGTACACATCTCAGACTCTTGGGGAAACTTGTGACTCTTAGGGCAGATTTTGTCTTATATAAACCTCCCCAGAGCTCTAGGACAACAAGGAGCCTTGCCAGAATTGAAATGTACCTGTGGATTCTCTAGGAGAGAGCTTCTTTATCATTGTACTAACAGAAAGAAGGAGAAAATATTTTAGGTTCATTTTTTTTTGACACAAAATCAGGGATACTGGTCAAGTTTTAGGTCAAATTACCTTCATGTGAAAATTTGGGATCCAAAGTATCCTATTTTTTTTTTTTTTTCCCTCTAAGAAAAACTCCTCTAAATCCAGACTCCAAGCACCTGGATGCCTACAAAGCTGGGGATATTTAGCACTTTCAAAAAGGAAAACTTCTATTGTTCCCCAGCAGAGCTCCCCCAAATGGTTTATAGATGTCCTAAGATTCAAATTGTTCAGCTGTGGAGTTGCTCTGGATCTGATTATTGGTGCGAGTTGTCTCTGGTAGTAAGCAGCCTCTGCGGTGTATCACAAGAATATTATTCTCTTCTACGTAGGCATGCTAAGAAAAAGGCTGAGAAGCAGCTCACAAGAGAATCTTCGCTAAAGATGTTTTCATCTAAAATGGCCAGATTGGTGCTTTGCAATTCCCATTGTTTCTACATATCATCCTGTTTCAAACATAAGGATAATACCTGCCAAGGAATTATTTCTCAACATACTTCACATGAAAGGTATAAGGCTTAAGCTACTACAAAGCTAAAATCAAATTCAGAGCATCCTCATACTTCTGATAATACTGCCCAATTTTACATCACAGTTTCATTAATTTTCAAGCACTATAAAACCAAATGTAGGAATCGGCTCTTACCCTATAATGAAAACCTCTGCACTTGGTCTCAGGGTAAAGCACTGGGGTCTTCACATAATCCCTCCACTCCGGGACTGAGCAGTTCTTGAAGCGTCTCTACCAGCTCTGAGGGGCAAGAGAAATATGTAAATAACCTTGGTGCACTTCAGCTAACATTAACACTCTTTTCTGAGTTCACATTCTCTTTTGCCATTTCATGATTGCCACATATCTTGCATCCAACCATCTTGTACAAAATAATCAGCATTTACAGAACATTTAACTTGGACAAGGAATTTACTTGCTTTCAATCATTTATAATCTCCCCCACATCCATCTTCGAATGGCATCTTTCTCTGTTATAACATCATATTAACTATTTTTCATGATTATTTACTTCCTTTCCCTAGATCACAATTTGATTCTTTGGTCTCATTAGTAATAGCAAATGCATCTGCAAGAAAAGTTAAAAATTGTTAGGCTTAGCCAGTCCTGTCTGTGGCTTTGCTAAGACTGTTTTATTGCTCTACTCTGCTATGAAATAAACTAACACATTTTGGTCCCTAATCTCCTATGCCTAATTTTTTTTCTGACCTAAAAATCTCTACCAGAGCCCTAAGTACCCCATCAAGTCTATAATAATACTGACCTGAGCCAGTGAAAAAGTGTGCTCTGCCAGCATGTTCTATAAGATAGCCTTCCATCACCACAAAGTTTCAAACATTCTTTTTTGGAACTAGCAAAGAAAATAAGCCGGCTCTGGCAGTTGATCATGGACTGCTCTAATTCGATGAATCCATTTTCTGCCGGCTTTACTTGGCAAGCCTCTTTCCACTGCCTGCAAACTGACTACAGTTCTTTGCAAACCTCCTTTGCAGCTCTACCCCAGACACCACCCTCTACACCACAAAGAATTACATGTTACTGAAAATACATTTTAAAGGAGACTTTTAGTGGAAATATCTAATTTTGGAGCTCCTTCTTAACCTCTCCAACTTGTTACACATACGTTGTTTACCCACAGAACTGTTTCGAGGATAAGCGAAACCAATGGTGCAGTGCTGTGTAAAGCTCAGAGAAGTCAGGAAGGCGGGCTGCCTTCCCAGTTCTAAAATATGCCCCTCTTGATCGGCTTGATTTGTCAAATGATCTGACTATGGAGGCACACAGTACAATGATATTAGTTTGATGGTACTTCTGAACTCTACTTCTGGGAATCCTATTCTGTATACCTTTGAAATTCTTAAGAGCAAATGATTAGAGAGTGGGAAGGTAGGACAATAAATCCTCCAAGGAGAGGCATAAAGCAGTTTTTTAAAAATAACACAGCCCTTCCTTATTAATCTTATTACAGACAAAAAAAGTACATACTTTATTTGGTTATGATTATACTTATATGAAGCTCTAGAACAGGCACACACACACACACACACGAGGCTATGGTGATCATTAGAACACTGGTTGTGAGAGATTAACTGGAAAATGGCATGAGGGAACTTTCTGGGATAATGGAAGAATCCTCTGTCTTGATGGGGTTAGTGATTATATAAGTAGACACAATTGAAAAACCTCTATGGCTCTGTGCTCATAAAGCCTACATTTTATTGTAAGTAAATACCATCATAAAAAATGAAAAACAAAGGGACTTAAAGAGACCTCTCAGTTTTGGGATGATTTTCAATCACCTAGTCTTTATGAAGAAGTCTTTACCGCCTTCCTGGCCAGTGAAAAACAATTCTTCATTCTTGCATTTAGGTACCCACTTAACAAAGATTTATTAAGCACGGATATATCCAGAGTTAACACAGTGGCAGTGTGCTAGAAAAAATAATGGTTAGCAAAAGAGACACAGCCTCTGTTATGGAGCTTAGGGCCTGTTGGGGGAAAATAGACAATTAAAACGGACAAAAACAAAGAGTTATGGTTGTAGCTTTGAGAGAAGGACCATATTTTAACTAAGGGCTTGCATCAAAACAGAATGAACTATTCTATGCTAAACCCCAAGCTAAGCTAAGCTGAAAATATTGGTGTTCACTGAGTCATTAAAAGCTGTTAGAGTGATCAGGCTAAAGCAAACTAAATGATGTTTTTCTATTAAACCAAGCCTAAATATTCTCTAAATCTACTGAATCAAAACGTCAAAATACTTTTCATGTCAAATTTCATTTGGACATTGAAGTCTTTTTGTAAAACAGAATTTAGGTCTTCCATACCCTAGGGCAACTTATAGATACAGCTGTCCATGAGGATAACATGGTGTTAAATGACCCTCTTTCCCATGAGCAAATCCCAGCTGGGAAGACAGGTGCATCTACTTCTGGTGACGGCTGCCAACAAGGGATTTGCAGGCTTTCCCAACAACAAGCACTATGCATACGCACAATAAATCCAAGCTTGTGACAGGTACAGTATTTGATACACAAACAAAGTATAACCATGAATGGACCAGCATTCCAATATAAAGTACTTTTAGGTAAATACATCTCCCTCACCATCACCCCAACACACTTTTAAATGAAGTCTCTCTATGGGCAATCTAATTTTTAAAGTACGTGAAAATATTCCTTTGTCTAACTGGTATAAAAATCATCTTTCTCTTTTTCATGGCTTTCTAACCTATTTGTCCAAAGTTCTTTCCAAAATAGGAGGAGTCATTTATAAGATCAGAAAGATGAAAAAATATAATTTAAAAACAAATAAATAAAACATGAGCCACATAATTATTGAATTCCAAGCCTGTTAAGGAGGACTATGCTGTGGTTTATTTTGTGAAGCTGTCTACAAGAAAACCACCATGAGTTTTTAAAGATTGCTCTATGAGAAACCTCATAGTGAGACACTAGAAATAGTGAGTAATTCAAAAATCGGCCTCGGAATGAGAAGCGTACTTTAAACCAAGGCCGTGATGGATAATGAATGTTTTGTACTTAATCAAGCATGCATCCACAACATTGCCTCTCACTGATTTCTACTGTCCTTCCCAGTCTCTGACCAGACAATTTAGGATTTGGGTTGCATTCTACTGGAAGGACCATAAATGGCCACTAAAACTCAAAAGTAACTGGAACTCTTAACTCTCTCAAAAATGAGAACTATCCCACGTATCCACAGAAAATATTGTGAGCTTGTAGTTCAAACTGTGGAATGACACTTTTACTACTTTCTAACTCTGGTCAGTGACAAATTCAAAAGAAATCCTCTATTGCTAATTAGGAATTATGGTTCCTGTTTGTGTAGGCTTAACACATTAAATATTTAAGAAATGTAAACATTTTGACCAAGTAGTACATTTTATTAAATCCCATGTTTTGTTTTTTATTCCCCAAAGAGCTGATGATTATAATAATTAACACAATGGAATATTTTCTTGTAATTTTTCCTTCTACTTTTCTAATTTTTACTCTACCAATCTGACTTTAGTTTGGTTTGCATTCTTTCTTCCTGCCAATGTAAATATCAGCTCCCTGGGTTCCCAGTTCTTTAGTCATTCTTTGATAGTCACTGATATTTTAAGAAATACTTTAAGGAAAAAACGTGGTGTTGAGTTTGTGATATTTGAAGAACCTTATAAAAACTGGCACTAAAAGCTTTCTCAATCTCAATCCATTAGATACATAGTTGTGGTGCAAAGTTCTAGATGATTTCTAATGGTTTTTGCATTGTCACAGCTTCCTTCCCCACTCTCAAAGAGATGTCACATCATGACATTCAGCCTGCAGGCTTTGTATCCCATAAGACAAGGCTTCCCATGTGTCCTTAGAGCAAATTCTAAGCAGCTCCAAATTTAACGGATTTATTAAGTACTAAAATCTATATAACAGCACTGAAACATTTAGAATTAGTGATTAGGACTCAATTTTTCTAGAGGTTCAATTGTAGGAAATGGCTTTATTACATATGCATTCCTTAGGTAAGTTCAAAGATATATATATTACCTCCTAGTATATGCCAGTCACTATGCAAGTCACTAGGGGGTATATGAATCAAACACGGCTTTTCTTCTAAAGTAACTCATAGCTTAGCCATTGATGGTAAGAAGATGTAAACATATAAAAAGATAATTTAATCTCATTTGGCAAGTGTTATGACAAATGCATACACAGGGCTCTGAAAAAAAATAAAAAGTAAGTTGGGCACTCAGTTTCCCAGGTGAGGTGGGAAGGACTAGGATGTGTTCCATAAATATTGACTGATCTAATTTGGGGACAACATGCGTCATCTAAGTCCTTAAGATATTTTCCTAATTACTAATGCAGATCTCATTAAATATACATTTGGTTTTGCCCTGTTTTTCATCTAATAATCTTTTCTTTAATTTTTAACATGGGGTTAGTTCAGGCAGAATTTTCTTACTTATAAAATACATATATCTATAGGCTTATTATGATATTTAATGAAAATATATATATATATATATATATATATATATATATATATATATATATATAAAATACTTAATGCAATACCTGGTATTTGGTAACTGCCCAATTGCCCTTGAAAGAAAGCAAAAAGGAAGGAAGGAAGGAAGGAAGGAAGGAAGGAAGGAAGGAAGGAGGAGGGAAGGAAGGAAGAAGGAGGGAGGGAGGGAGGGAGGGAGAGAGAAAGGAAGGAAGGAAGGAAGGAAGGAAGGAAGGAAGGAGCAAGGAAGGAAGGAAGGAGGGAAGGAGGGAGGGAAGGAAGGAAGAGAAAAAGAGAAAGCTCTATCAGTTATCGTTATAACTCCACCTTTGGGCACAATTTCCACATATAAAAGATTTGGGATTAGTTATCATAATTCTTCTTCCCTTAGAAGTCACTGAATTCATCCAAACAGCTGCTTAGTGTTTATATTTGAAGGGAGAGCTACAAATTCCTTTAAGACTAAAGGCTCATGATGGGGCATTCATTCATAGCTAGAAGTCATTTCTCAAGAGGAAGAGCTGAGCTGAGAAGATCTCCAAGGTTTCCACAGAGATAGGTTCTGTACAGTCTGCATATTCCTCTTAAACATACTGGATGGACAAATTGTGAAAGACTGGAATGGACCAAAAGAAGACTGAGTATCTTTAATGGAAAGGAGACATTATCTAGCACATATTTCTTGGCTATCTAATTCTTTTGGAGGGCAATTTTAGCTATTTTACAGAGCTGTAAATTATACATTACTGATAACAATTAAAATAATACTTATCCAAAGACCTGCAAATTCCTCTTAATAGAGAAAAAATTGATTTCTCTCTCTATTCCAACCCTAGGGGAAAAGGCCAGCTTTATATCTATTTATTTGGAGATTCATTTCAACATTCCTGACTTGACCATGTATGTGCGGTATTCTGAATACCCTACTGAGCCAGGTGATAACATTTTATTAGTTCCTCATTAATAACTAAGTGAAATATTTTTTTTAATTTTTTTCACACTTGTATAATAATTTTGAGTTTGCCCTTCTAAAAATTATCCTTTAATATTTTTTTATGTTTGTGTTTTGATTTCCCACAGTAATTCAAAAAATAACCCAAGTGGTTTCTGGGTCTTCTAGACCACTATTTTAACAGCAACATATTCTCCAATGAACCCAGCATTCATATTTGTAAATACAATGGCACCAGGAAGTTGTAATAAAAACAGTGCTAGAAAAAAAACCAGTGATGACACTGTACAAAGAGAGTTTCCACAAACAAAACATGAGAAGGATGGTCACCTATACTGTACCTATACTGTACACCATGCTGTCATACTGGATAAGAATCTTCTATGTAGCAAGCCAATGCCATATTCACATAGTGAACAAATATTTTATTTTAAATTTTTTTTTTTCAATGTTTATTTATTTTTGGGACAGAGAGAGACAGAGCATGAACGGGGGAGGGGCAGAGAGAGAGGGAGACACAGAATCGGAAACAGGCTCCAGGCTCTGAGCCATCAGCCCAGAGCCTGACGCGGGGCTCAAACTCACGGACCGCGAGATCGTGACCTGGCTGAAGTCGGACGCTTAACCGACTGCGCCACCCAGGCGCCCCTACAAATATTTTATTTTAATAAAACATTTCCTGCTACATTAAAAACCAATATTGTGAAATTGAAATTCTCACATTTGTAGATTTGTATTTTATTTGTTGTTATGTTTTGTAAGAGGTATAAGCATAAGGTGTTTATGCCTGGTTTTAGGTTTGCATATTTTTAAGTAACAATGTAATAAACGTGATTTAATACTGGGGCTCAAAGAGAAGATTTTTGTCCTTGTTTTTGCTTTTCCCTTAAAAAGACTCTCTATATTATGCAAGTTTAATAAGAACTGACCTACCTACAAGATTGTGGAAAATGTATATTTTAAATTTCGCACTTGTGGATATTTAGTGTCTAAAAGATAAAGCTCTGGTGTCCTGAAAGAGTTAATTTACTGAAATCTCATGATTATCCTTAATTCATCCTGACTTCCCACCAGATCATGTACTAAAAGAAAAAAGAAGGCTTAAAATAAATGTCATTGTTAAAAACAAACAAAAAACGAAAAAAACCAACCAGTCCTAGTGGAACTGTGAAATCTCCCTTGTATAGCTGTAAAATACCATTCAACTCCTCAAATTTTGATATACTATTAATTTCAATTTAGCAATAATAGAATCTGACTATGAGATTGTTCTACTTGCTAGCAAAGAACTATAAAGAGAGATGAATTTATGCTGTATCCAATTTTAAATCCAAGAAGAAAGGAAATATATCAAATTTCTGTCGTATAAACTGATGGAGTCATTTTGTAGTCTTCTAAAAACCAGTTGCGGGGCGCCTGGGTGGCGCAGTCGGTTAAGCGTCCGACTTCAGCCAGGTCACGATCTCGCAGTCCGTGAGTTCGAGCCCCGCGTCGGGCTCTGGGCTGATGGCTCAGAGCCTGGAGCCTGTTTCCGATTCTGTGTCTCCCTCTCTCTCTGCCCCTCCCCCGTTCATGCTCTGTCTCTCTCTGTCCCAAAAATGGATAAACGTTGAAAAAAAAAATTAAAAAAAAAAAAAAAAACAGTTGCATCTTGAGAAATGATAGCTATTGGTGGACAGTAAGTTGTAATTATTAACAAAAAGCACGTTTCTTTCTGATACTATTCATTTACAAGGTTCTTCTTTTTTAGAAATCAGCCTTAAAACTGTGTTCCTCGGGTTAACTCTTTTGGGGATCTCACAGTACTCTCTGTGGTGATGGAGAATGAAATGCCAGACATGGTTTACTTTACCACCAGACAGAACACGTGAAGATTCTAGGTGTGGCTTTGAACATCTTGGAAAGATAAGGTTTCAGAGATTACACAGTGTGAGATGCAAGCTTGAGGATTTTTGATGTCTATTTGTTGGCTGAGAAATTCTTAGCATTTAATAGATCAAGGACATGTCCATTGTTCTTTTTCACTTATTTATCCCTAGTTCCTGGCATATAGTAGGCATTCGATATATAAATTAATGTTGTTTATAGCTAGAAGTATTAAACCAAGATAGTATGCTTATGTTAAAATATTGTTTTAAATGTTTATTTATTTTGAGAGAGAGAGAGAGAGAGAGCGCACAAGCGAGCATGAGGGAAGGGCAAGAGAGAGAGGGAGAGAGAGAATCCCAAGCAGGCTCCATGCTGTCAGCATAGAGCCTGATGTGGGGCTTGATCTCCCAAATTGTGAGATTGTGACCTGAGTCAAAATCAAGAGTCTTATGCTTGACCAACTGAGACACCAAGGTGCCCCAAAAAGATTTTTAAAAACAGAGTCAGTGATAACATGTGTAGCTCAAAAACATTATATATATTATATATATTAACATGTTAATATATGTAATATATAATATATATATAATATATATATATGCACATAACTAAAACACACACATATATATGGCACATTTGTTGTTTTGATTTTCTTTTACCTTATGGAGCTGGGCAAACATAGATAAATTATATAGTATACTTATTATTTTATTTCATTGTGGATTTCTTTCTGTAGTAGGTATTTTGCTATTAAACTAAGTATTGAGTTTTTTCAATTTCTTTTAGTTCTATTTTTCTACTAAATTTAGGTGGCAAAGAGTACTTTTCTCTATGCCTCAGGATATGGTTGATTCAGAGAGAACAAAGAATCACATTTTTGGCCTTTGAGCAATTAATTTGACCTTTGTAAGTAAACGTGCAGACAATAGTCTTTAAAACCAAGGCTTTGAATTGCAAGTACAAGCAGCTTTAAAAGAAAAAAAAAAATCCAAAAGATTGGATTTAAATATCAAGAGCCAAATCCTGGAGCAAGGGTTCAGGCCTTGGAGAAAGTGTAAGAAAAAGAAGTGATGCCATTGGAGTTTTCCTATAAAACAGAGAGGTGATAAAAAATCCTTTTTGGACTAGAAAAGGAGAGATAGAGAAAGGAGAATAAAAAGAGTATAGGTGGCCTTATTCCCTGAAACTATGTTGCGATTGAAATTCTAGGGTTGGGTGACAGAAATTCCCCCAAATATTTAGTAACTCTTGCATGCTGACTCCCCCACATCTACTCTGGAACTTGAGAAGAAAATAACCTTGGCAGTTACCCTTCACCAAACCAGCTGACTGCAGTAGGTAGAAGTGTGAGCCAGGCAGATCTAGATAGAGAAGGCCTGAGATGGACCCCAATCCTACCCAAGGTTTCTTTAGTTCTCATAAGGTAGGGAGGAAATAAAAGAAATTTTCAAGACCATGAATGAGGAACAAATGAGAGTTAAAAGTTGGGAATCAGTGAGCCTAGAATGTTACTCTAGCTTGATGTGAGGGGATTCCATAGCTAAACAAAATTTGCAGGATGGACATCTCTAGCTAGGGGTCAGGTGGAGGATGCTGCTAAATTGTAGAGGACCACAAAGTCAGCAAAAGCCAAACAGAGTCTGGGTGTTCAATGGCAGAACCCTATGGTCCCACAGAACAACTTCCATGTTTTCAATGCCTACAGCACAGAAGCCAAATGACAACCAAGACTGCAGAAAACAGAGAGGCAACCACAGATCAGATATCCTGATTCTAGGACAAGACAAAAGAACTCAATGGGAAGAAGGCAGGGGGGTAGAAAAAAGTGGTGATACAAAACCCTGAAGTGAACCAAAAGTCAATGAATTTGAGAAAAGAGGTGCAAGTCACCTTCCACTGGCAAGATCAGATTTTCTGCTAACAATCAAAAAAGGACCAGAGAGGTGACTTACATTTACTTAGTAGTAGATAAATAAAAGTTGTTTTCTTCTACACACTTGAATCTGTGACTTGTTATATCTTCTCAGTCATATATATTTTTAAAACAAAAGCTAATCAGTTTACTTTTCAATCCTACAAATGCATGGCAGACCACATTTAAATGTGGAGGTTCAGTATTAGGTATAATTTTTGACATAAAATATATATGAATATTTGTGAATAGGTAACTGAAGAATAAATTAATCATGGCCAATACACATCTGGATAACATTTAGTTGGTACTACATTTTAGCCTATATCACCTTACTGAATCCTCACCTATATAGTAATATCATTCTTCTTATTTAACAGAGTAAGAAGTAGGAAATTGTGGTTTATAAGGAGTTAGATGATCTGCCCAATGTCTCAGAGCTAGTTAATAGTCCACCTAGGACTTAAAGGTGTGCAATACAAAATACTGCAATGCTGAATCTTAATTTAAAAAGTTGTTCTTGAGCATTTGTGACAATTTTGGAAAGCTGGTTCCACACTACCCTTTGCTTTTATTTGTTGTTTACAGTTTTTATTTTCATGCCCCCGCTTGGCATCATAGCATTGTAGATCTGGAGCAGGGACGCTTTATAGATCACCTTGTTCAGTCCCTTATTTAACAATTGGAATTGACTCAAAAGCACAGAGCAAACCAGTAGCTCTTCCTAAAGGAAAACCCCTCTTGCTCTCCTCTTTCCTTTTTTTTTTTTCTTTTTTCTTCATCCATTTTAATAATTAAAGGAGTTGGAAAGGAGAAGGGTAGTGGTATTTAGGATTATAAAGGATTGGGAACATGAGATCAGTCAATGAAGGTTGAAGTTAGAATTGGAAAAGCAAACCCCTTTACATAAATATAGTACTATAAACAATATCCGAAACTATGCTTTTAAAGAGCTTGCTAAATCTATCTGTTGTAAAGAAATTCCTTATAATGGCATGAACCCTACTATTTTGGACTTCTAAGCTTTTTCTTGCAAAGCAGATTTTTACTATTCTGAAGATCTATGTTGTATATATTTTAATATTCTAGGCCAACTTGCATAATACCCAAAATGTAACAAAATACCAATTGTATTTGAAATAATAAATAGATCTTACAAATTCCACTCACACCTGTTAGTATTTTCTACTCTGTCATTCAAAATGTGTTTTTGTTGTTTACTTTTCAATCAGCTTACTGAAAAGGCAAGGGTGGACAAATAGAGGTACTCAAAATTGATGATTCAATGGACTGTACGTGAGGAGAAACAATAGCTTTAAAATGTTGAATAGTGTTCACAAGTATCCATTCTTTAAAGTTACTAGACACCAAAGTACATTGACAAATGGGACTAACAGTTTCTCTGCAGTGGTCATCACAGAGGAATCGGTAATGCACTCTATTATTTTGTTAGACATGCACTTCTAGTGACATTATAGTGCCCATAAAATGGTCTGATAACTTACAATCAGGATAAAACTAAAGTAATACATTATAGACTTCATAAAAATGTTTCTTGGGAACTTACTCTCACATTATTGCAGGATCTCACTGCATCATCCTTCCTTCTTGGGTCTAATCATCTCATTTCACTTTTCATATGATCCTTAAACTGTTGTTACAACTATTTTTCATGTAAAGACTCAAGTACCATTATTATATATGGTCAATCATTGCTTGGCCTGCAGCATCAAATGTACAGCCAGGCCAACGAGGTGGCACAATAGGGACAACCTACGAGTAGGTCACATAAAGCCAAGGATGTCATTTTGTCCTGCACCTGTAGCTCTACTTGCTGACACAACTTTTTAAGCACCTTTAATTTATGGCCTTCTTTCCCTTTTTCCAAAGGGTAAACTGTCAACCTCCTTCCCATGGACAGGGTTTAAATCAGCTCAACATTCAAAAGCACATATGTCATAAGTGGGAGAAATCTTAAACATAAAAAGCATTTGCCAGTGCCTTAGCTTTTGCTCCTCCTTTTGAGTTATGCATTAGGATTCTTTGATGAGTACTAAAGCTTGAATAATTAATGAAAACATGGATCTGATCAAACAGTTTGAAAGTAATTGGCCAATCTGCTCCTTTTATCTTCGGCAGTCAGAATTATTTACGGAACTACAATACTTACTTAAGAGAGGCTTTCTGAAAATTCAGAACAAAGTCTTTTCTCTGTTTTTCTTTTCTTCACATTTGGTCATCTCTCTTTCTCTTTTTTCTTTTTCTTCCTTGCCTTCTCTTCCTTAATTTCCTTCTTTTTTAATAATTCCATTTCATCAATTAACATGAAATATGGATTATAGGCAACTTTGCTCAAAAAATTAAGGAGACCATTATCTCCATGAGAGTATAGAAGTTGGAATTTCAAAATTTTATTTTGAATGGGGTACATATATTTTTATATGAGGGAGTCAATTTTTTCACAGAATGTTTTTTAAGATACTACAGCCCTAGGGGCGCCTGGGTGGCGCAGTCGGTTAAGCGTCCGACTTCAGCCAGGTCACGATCTTGCGGTCCGTGAGTTCGAGCCCCGCGTCAGGCTCTGGGCTGATGGCTCGGAGCCTGGAGCCTGTTTCCGATTCTGTGTCTCCCTCTCTCTCTGCCCCTCCCCCGTTCATGCTCTGTCTCTCTCTGTTCCAAAAATAAATAAACGTTGAAAAAAAAAAAAAAAAAGATACTACAGCCCTAAAACAGTTCACAGAACTTCAAAACTGTCCATACTACTCCCTGCTTAAAGGAAAAACCCAAAAAGCTTCAAGGTTTAACAGGACAAGAAGGATTGGACTGTGTATCTTTCAGCATCAGTTACTTTTACAAAGGTGCAGGCCCTAGAATTGAAATGTATTTGAGGCCACAACCTGTGGGCAAGATATGATATTTTCTGAACTCCAGACCATAAACACAGTACATACTTATAACTATGCCCACTGTCATTAGAAACATGCTCAATACTTTTAGCTCTGCTGACTCTGGCTGTGCCTCCTCAAGACAGATCCCTAGAGCTACTAACTTGAATTGTAAGCACCCGCCCTCCCCCAATAGAAGCAAGCCAACTGTATACATGTCAATATTCCTTCTGATTTGTTTACTATCATGAGTTGGTAAGGTTTAAATTCTGTTCCCTCAGAGTTCATATGTTGAAGTCCTAACTCTCAGCATTTCAGAATCTAATCTTACTGGAAAATAGGATTGTTGCCCATGTAATTAGTTAAAATGAGAACACCCTGGGCTAGGGTGGGCCCTTAATCCAATATGATTAGTGTCCTTATCAAATGGGAAAATTTAGACACAGACACACACAGGGAGAACACCATGCAAAGATGAAGCAGAGACCAGGGTAATGAAGCAGAAGCCAAGGAATAAGAGAAATTGCCAGCAAATCTGCAGAAGCTAAAAGGGAGGCATGGAACAGGTTCTTCTTCACAGCTTTCCAAGGAACCAGCCCCATTAACAGTTTGATGTCAGACTTCTCGCCTCGAGAACCGAGAACACAACAAATTTCTGTTGTTTGAGCCACCTAATTTGTGGCTCAAACACTTTGTTATGGCAGCCCGAGCAATTTAATACAGTTGTTAAATAAGATGATATATAAAATCTGATGTGATGTTTACAAAACATTGTATGTATATTTATTTGTGATTATGAGGAGATAAAATTTTCCATCATCCAGTAATTATATCTGAATTGGCAATTCAAAACTTTTAGAATCACTTTAGAATCACATTTATGTACTCCCTTTGGAGAGCAAACCTCATAATGAATAATTTATATTTTAACATCTGGGTCAAAATCACATCAAATTTTTGGAGTCTACCAAACAGTGAAAATAAGGAACTACAATTTAGCTTCAAGAACTGACTGAAATACTGTTGACGGCTATTTCAACTTGGGCCACATATTTATAGCTGAGATCACTGCAGGAGTAGATCCAGGTGTGATGTGGCCTGCATGTTATACAACTTTGGGATCCCTATTTAAGAAAAGAAGACAAGATTACAAGTTAAATATTAGATTCATATGGAATGAGCCCATGTAAGTGATAGGCCCTGAAGCTTAGTCTTGATTAACTTCACCTGAAATCCACCTCTGGTAATAAAAAAATGACAACAGAGCCCAGAAAGATTACAACCAGTTTCACAGGGATGAAGGGATATCAACAGAATTTTGCTAGCCTATAATTGTGAAACAGAAGTACAAACACAAGGGAAGGATAGACAATGTGCTGAGACATACTGCAAATGTCCTGGACAGATTAATCCAGTCTAATTTTATGCCAGCATTTCTCTACAAGCAACTTCACTGTATAGACAATGAGTAAGACTGTGCCAATGAGAAGTCAGACCAATTAGCTGGCCACTTTGGCAGTTTAATGCTCACAGTAAGTCAAAACAGCTCCTGAAGTATGAACCAAGTGGCTGATTAGAAATTTTCCATACTCCAGTGGCGTATCCCATAGACAAGCTTCATATACTTACATCTCTATTCTGTTACATTCCCTTTCTCTCTACACAATATTCAGTACCAAGCTTTTTACAATCACCTCAAGACCCTATGCTATGGTATGTGTTTATGTCCCTGTCCGTATCCTTGCTCTCTGTCTTCTCAGTAAATGTCTTCTTACCTTTCTGCATCCATTGTTTAGCCCTAGACCTTAGAATAATGGGTTGAGCACACATTTCTTTACATTACTCTCTATTACTCCTGGATAGTTATGTTCTCGACCCCATATATGTGATATATAGCCTAAGAAGAGCCACAGTTTTAGAAGTCTCTACTTTTCTGTCCTATTTACAATAGCAACCTCTATTCATATTCCTACTAAATTATCTCCAACCTTCTCCTCCAGTTATGATTCACTCAGGACTTCTTTCTTCCTTCTCTTGACTTGTATAATTAAATACTGTAACTGATTAGCCAAAGGCAGAACCTTTCTAGAAGAACAGTGGGGAGACAGAAAATTAAAAAAACAAATAAACCAACAAGCCACCTTTACCTCCAGGTGGAAGGGAAAGATGGGGAACATCCCATGTTGGTTGAGAATACATTGTTCCTTCTCTTTTCAAAACTCAAATACTCTCAGAAACCCCAGGAAAAATTCCCTAATGACCCACTGCCCCCTCTCTCACTATTAATTCATTATTCCTCCTTCCTTTTTTTTTAAACCTCTGTAACATATCATACTTAGGAAAATATATTGAAAAAATTTGTAAGTCTATTTCTGCCAAAGAGTGTAAACTTCTGAAATCAGGGGCTCTAATGTTCTCAATGCTTAGCAGAGTGATAGGCACATAATACATTCTCAGGTAATGTTTGTAAGAAAGTAAAATATCTTTACAGTTTATTCCCTATATATCTTTTCCTTGGGATCATGTTTCTTTACAACAGGATAACTGGAAATGTTGCATGCTATCTTTTAGAGTGATTGGCATATAGCAGTTACTCAATAAATGCCTAATGGCTAAAAAAATGAATTTATAAGTTTTGGGTTTGTGAATAATTAACTCTGCAAATAGACTTTCTGATCTGAGGTAGCACTCATTGCAGATTTCTAAATGCAGAATGTGCCTGACATAGATTTCTTAATAGAAAATGGCTTAACTATCCTTCATTTTGTTTTGTTTTGTTTTGTTTTGTTTTTTTACAAAAATTAGGAAGGACATTTAGACCTCCCTCACATATATATGGCAATTTGTCACAAAAAAAAATACAAAACAAATGGAAATATTGACATCACAGCAAGTCATTGCCATTTTTCACCATGTTTCCCTTAACATTTGACAACTCTGTTGCTTTGATGTTGCCAGATAAAGACTATATACTTCAGTTACAAAAATGAAGAGTGAGGAAGAGCAAACAGTGGGCAGAGAAAAGAAAAAGGCAAAGGCTTTGAAATAGGAGGTGCTTTGAAAATTTAGAGAAGAGTAAGGATACCCAACTATTTCCTAGAATATAGACAAGGTTTGGTGGACAGGGGTAAATTTGTATAGGATCATACAGGCTATAAGAAGTTTGAACTTTATCCTAAAGTTTAATGGGAAGTCATTGAAAGTTTACTAGGGTGTGAGTCATCAAGCTGAGTCCACTGGAATGAAGGGACAGAGGCCACAGTGAGATTGGATTTTTTGGAAACACTGGATTAGACCCATGAGTTGGAGGGGTGCCAAGTTGGAGGGGTGCCGAAATGGAGGGGTCCAATATACTTGGGGGCAACAGTCTTTGAGAGAGATTCCTGTTCACTCATGTTAGTATCTCCCACCTCCACTTTTACTCCATACCCTTCCAAACTCTGATAGAGCAGGATTGAGTAACTAGAAAATGTGTATGTATGAATTCTGACTTGAAGTCCCATGGCAGCATCTTATCAGCATCAATATATAAAGATTGCCTAATTTGTATATCCTGAAAATCTACAGCCAGATGTGCAGGAATAGCAGAGTCAAATATGCACTAATTATATTTATACACTGAAAACATACTAAAACACTAAACACACTGAAATTAGGTAGTTAGTATATAGCCAATCATAGAAAGGAAACAAACAGCAAAACCATGAGGAGAACCAATTATAAAAAAGAGTTCCCGACCATGGAGTACAGGAACCCTGAGCTTTCATACTCTCCTTACACTTTGTCTTACTACACTTCATACCATCCCTCTGCTCTTCTAATGGCTGGCTGAAGGCTCTGGGACTCTCTCTGAGAGTCCACTGCATATTAACCACAGGCCTGCCCTAGATAGCCTCCATGAAACAAAGACCATCCATAGCTTTATGGTGACTAATGAACCATGTAAGGCACCTACCAAGAGTTTAAAGTACTGTGAACTTTTACCTGCTTCAAAAAGAGCAGGTATGGTGCAAATATTAATAGGAACATTAATTCTAAATATACTGAGTAATACTACACTGGGTAGTCTTTTATAATACTGAATAATTCTATACGTGATTGGGAAAGACTACCTCTGGTCAGTTTCTGTGTGCCACCTTGAAGCCAGTTCACTGTAGCTGTTAGACACCCTATAGTTTAGATAGTAGTCTATCCAAACTCTGTATCAGCTGGATTTCCCCAGAGCTCATTAGCTTTTGATAGGGCTGCCAAAATCTCAGTTTCTACATCTGCTCTCTTAAATCTTCAACTCCAAAACCCATCTTTCATTTTCAATGGGAGTAATTTAGAAGATGAGGTTTGATATATTGATTTTTTTTTCCTTCTCAGCTAACTTTGAAGGGATGAAACTACTCCATCTATGAAAGAATAATTTGTATATAGGAATATGTCTTCCCACCAAGGCTTAGATCTATTCATGTGGCATAAATGAACCAAATGTTGATTTTTATTTTCAAAATGCACAGACATTTAACATGTGCTAATTAATTAGCAGGACCTGTTCGGAAATAACAGTTCCCACAGGCTTTTTCAGGAAAGAAACCTGAACAAGAAAGGGTCTCTTCGTTTTGTTTATTCAACATTCTGTTTATCTATTTTTAGCAGATTCTTCTTCAGTTTTCCCCACTGGACAGGATCAAGGAACTGAAACTACATTATAATGAATCTCTTCAATCAGCCTGCTCTTTCCTACCTACATAAAGGATAACAAAATATCAAGCTGCCAAAAGCCACAAAGCCTATTTTCTATGTAGAATAATGAATCCTTAGGGCAGAGACTCTGAATGCTCCCATACAATAGCTAAATGAAATTGATCACGTTATATGGAAAAACAGGTACATATTTTATTTTTAATTTTACATTTCCTCAATGCTTTTCAAATTCTTTAAATAGAAATAAGCTCCTAGAAACTGGTCTACCATATCTCACAAAGTAAGACAAAAGACAGGTGAATATAACCTTATGTAATACAGTAAAGACTTCAACTTGGGCTGAATGGAACATGATATTGGGTAGTCAGTAGTATAGAAGTGGACTGTAGACATGGGGGGAGGGTAGCATAAACTCATAAAGTGAGTTACAGTCTCTCTCCTGCTCCTTGCTCCTTCTGTTTCCAACTGCAATTTAGATAACATTAAAAAAATAAAATGGAATACTTAATAGCTTAATAATTAATACTCCATGAAGTATTATTTGAAAGTCAAACCTTTACAACTTTCAATAAATTGCAATGGATTACAAATATATTTACATATTATTTACATTTTAAAGTGAAGATGGCCCAGGGGCGCCTGGATGGCTCTGTTGGTTAAGCAACAGACTCTTGATTTCTGATCAGGTCATGATCTCAAGGTTTGTGGATTCAAGCTCTACATCATCTCTGCCCTGACAGTGTAGAACCTGCTTGGGATTCTCTCTCTCCCTGTTCCCTTGTTCTCTCTCTCTCAAAATAAACAAATAAACTTAAGATATACATACATACATACATACATACATAAAACAAGGATGCCGAGACTAAAATCTATTTCTCAATAAAACAAAAGGAAGAGAGAACATATTCTATTTCTACTTATTTTTTAATTGCTAGAATCCAGAAAAATGAGTTAACCAATTTTTACTATGTCTTGGATTGATCTGAGAGCAGAAAATGATCAGTGGGTCCATTCTTAGGGATGACTATGTCAGTGAACCTAGTGGACCTTCTTGGTATTATGAAACCAATGGCATCAAATAAACTCCCTTTGGGGTAGAACAAGAGGTCAAATAGACAGACATTGGGTTTGAAGATGGAAGATGTACTGCTGAGCCCTTCATTCTGGAACTCATGAATATACATCAGGATTATGACTGAGAGGAAACCCACTGTGATAGGAGTTTATTTTTGAAGTGGACAAAATGAATGTCCAGAAAACAATACTGATTTAAATCTTGAGAATCAACACTGTGGGAAGACAGTCTTTTGTTGCAAATCCCACAGAAATAATTTTATATAATTTGCTATTAATAAGGAAATAGGGAATACCTGACAATTTGTATAAGTTTTGGAATATAAAAAGGCTAGTCACATTTTAATGCTAACATAGTTTTTTCTTACCTACTATGAACTTTTAATGGTCATACATATTAATTAAAATCATGTGTTGATACCTAAAAACATGAACAATAATTAGAAACTGCTTTCAGAGAGCCTAGGTGGCTCAGTCAGTTAAGCGTCCGACTTCAGCTTAGGTCATGTTCTCACAGTCTGGGAGTTCAAGCCCCGCGTTGGGCTCTGTGCTGACAGCTCAGAGCTTGGAGCCTGTTTCAGATTCTGTGTCTCCCTCTCTCTCTGATCCTCCCCCGTTCATGCTCTGTCTCTCTCTGTCTCAAAAATAAATAAACGTAAAAAAAAAAAAAAAAAAAAAAAAGAAAAGAAAAGAAAAGCAAAAGAAACTGCTTTCCAGTATAGTTTGATGTTTCTAGGAAGACAACTACAATTTGACAGTATGTTATCAGTGTCTTTGCTTTATGTAGATAATATTTTTAACTGTTTTGTTTTATCATGATTGTGAGTATCTATAGCAATTCAAGATGTTATTTTATTAAGATTCAGAATGTGTTCTTATCCTGGACACATTTGTTTGCATGTACTGCTTAATGCTTAAGTGCACCTGTGTACTAGTTTATACAGACTAGTGCAAAAGAAGAAAACCATTTTAATTCTAAACATGAAATCTCCATAGTTCAAATTTTGTTTGTTTTTCCAAGATTTTATGTACTAAATATGTCCTAAATACACAATATATACATAAATTTATAATAAATATAAATACATATTAATATTTATTTAATAAATATATACTAAATATATATTAAATGTTTAGGCACTATTATAAATATTTTAGAAGCATTAACTTATATAGCCCTCAAAGTAATGCCCTAAGAGAGATAATTGTCCCAATTTCACAGATGAGAAATGGAAGCACAGAAAAGTTAACCCAAAGTTACTTGGCCAGTAAGTGGTAGGTGTGGGAGACTGGGTCCACTGTCCACAATTTTAACAATGCCTCCAGGCTGCTTCTCAGATACTGCTAAGTAGCTTGTCTTGCAGTTTTGGCTTCTACAATTCTCTTAATCGTAGAATGAGTGTTTCAGGCTATTTCAAGAATAGCAGCACGATACTTACTCATTCTACAACTAAGAGGATTGTACCTCCACACATCACTCCTTATCTCTTTCTTCCCAACAGGTCATCATTATTCTGACTTGTAACAACAGTGAGTAGTTTAACTGTTCCTCAACTTTATGTATGGGTTTATCATATCTGTCTACCTATCATCTATTTATTTCTGGTTGCTGCAGTATTCTCTTCATTGTTATTCCCATTCCAATGCATGAATACATCTATTCCAATATGTGAACACACAACATTAAAAAAAATCCATGCTGGGGCTCCTGGGTGGCTCAGTCCGTTGAGCATGCAACTTCGGCTCAGGTCATGATCTCGCAGTTCGTGAGTTCGAACCCCACATCGGGGTCTGTGCTGACAGCTCAGAGGCTGGAGCCTGCTTCAGATACTGTGTCTCCCTCTCTCTCTGCCCCTCCCCCACTCACACTCTGTCTCTCTCTCCTTCAAAAATAAACATTAAAAGTAAATAAATAAAAATAAAAATAAATCCATGTTACCATTGATGAATATTTGGGTTCTTTCCAAAAAATTTAGATGCAACAAATAATACAAATACGAACTGTTCTAGTTTCCTAGGGCTACTGTAATGAACTGTTCAAAACTGGGTGGCATAAAACAGACATTTATTATCACACAGTTTTGCAGGCAATCAGTAAGGCCATGCTCCTGAAATGTGCGAGGCAATCTTTTGTTGCCTCTTCCTAGCTTCTGGTAGTTTGTGAGCAATCTTTGGTGTTCGTTGCTTGATGCATCACTCTGGTCACATGGCTATCTTCTTGTGTGTATTCACATTGTCTTCCTCCTGTACACATCTGTCTCTGTGCCCAAATTTCCTTTACATAAGAATACCAGTCATATTGGATTAAGCCCACCCCATTGACTTCACTTTCATTTGACTACCTGTGCAAAGATTCTACTTCCAAATAAAGTCACATTTGGAGGTAGTAGGGGTTAGGAATTCAACATTTCTTTTTGAACTCCTAACAAAACTTTTGAACATATCATATGTCTCTTTCTTTTTAAGGTTTTTAAATTTATTTTGAGAGAGAAAGACAGAGCAGGGGAGGGGCAAAGAGATCAGGGGAGGGGCAGAGACAGAGGGAGAGAATCCCAAGCAGCAGAGAGCCCCACATGGGGGTCCAATTCACAAAATGTGAGATCATGACTTGAGTTAAAGTCAAGAGCCAGATGCTTACCTGAATGAGCCACCCAGATGCCCCTATCATATGTCTTTTGATATATATGTCAAAATATATGTATTTGGTGACCATTTTTTCAAATCTACCACAATGTTATAAAGAAATACATTTTTTTTTAAATGTTTGCTTCAGGTGCAGAGACCTTGCTAAATTTACTTACTACTCTAATAATTTTTCTGTAGAATCTCTTATATTATTTTCATCCGCAACTTGTCACCTTTTTTTCTAATCTGCTCACATTCATTCCTTTTCACTTTATTCACTGGACAGTTTCTATAGTACAATATTGGATAGAAGTGGCTATACTGTATCCTTGCCACTATATTAAGTGAGGTAAATATTAAGCATCTCATCATTAAATATAATGTCATATATATTTTGTCAGACTGGGAAATCTTTCTCATTACTAGTTTAACAGCTTTACTTTTTTTAGTTTAACAGCTTTACTTTTTTTAACTGTGAAGAAATGATTTTGATCAAATTCCTTTTCTATATTAGTGGAGATGAATATGTCTTTTCTTGTTTTATTTTGTAAGTTATATTGATTTAATTTTTAAATCTTGTGCCATTGGAATAAGCCCAACTTTATCATTCGTGTTATCCTTTTTATGTATTATGGAATTTGGTTTTCTAATATTTTGGGTAAGAGTTTTTGCATTTATGTTAGAAGAGAGAATAGTCTGTAATTATCTTTTCTTGTAAGGTCTCTGTCAGATTCTGATGAGATTTGATTACAAAACCATCTTATAGTCTATACTCAAAAGTAATTTATATTGAAAATTGTTTAGCATAGACCTAATGTCATAAAATCTCTTTTCTATAACATTATAGTACCTTAACTTGTGAAAATCAGTAGTCTACAGAATCTTCCCAGATAGGCATCATTCCAGAAAGGTAGGCTCTTTCACAATTTCATGGCCCTTGAATCCCTCACTGAATAATAAATGACATCACTATTTGTCCCTCTCAACCCCCTTACTGATATTTATATATCTTCCAAGCGCTTATCACCAATTAACCCATTATATGTATATTTGTTTAGATGTTTATTAAATGTTTATTTTCCTCCACTAGACTATAAAATGCATGAGGTAGGGTCTTTTGTTTACCATTATAAGGGTACATGTTATGCCTTAATAAGTGTCTAGCACAAACTAGATAAATTTGTGGAATAAATACATTATACTATTTACTCTGGATGATCTATACATATGTATATTGTATCAAGTTTATACAGTAGATGCTGAATTAATTTGCTTAATTGCTTTTTTGCTAGTTGTGGAAAACAATTTTGACAAAATACAAATCCTACACAAAATAGCATTTTGAGTTAAAAGCCACTTTATTCATCTCCTTATTATCTTTATCTTTGAATGGCCTTCTGCCCCCATCCTTTACAAGAAACACAACCTGCCAAGTCAGATGTCATCATGTCAAAACTCTGGCTGACAGGACAAAACAAAGACTCACCAGCCAACGTTTTATAATATAGTGTTTATGAACTTGCAGGAATAATAACTCAAAGAAATAAAGCAGTCTTCTTTTTGAGAGTCTTTTAAAAAATTAATGTTTATTTATTTTTGAGAGAGACAGAGATGGACAGAGAGCAATTAGGGGAGGAGTGGAGAGAGAGACAGAGAGAGAGAGAGAGAGAGAGAGAGAGAGAGAGAGAGAGAGAGAATCCGAGGCAGGCCCCAGGCTCTGAGCTGTCAGCACAGAGCCTGTTGCAGGGCTTGAACCCATGAACTGCGAGATCATAACCTGAGCCAAAGTCGGATGCTTAACTGACTGAGCCACCCAGGAGCCCCATTCTTTTGAGAAACTTAATGTGACATTTTTGTTTTTTACTGTTTGCTCTGCTAGGTAATATTATAACTCAACATGGTTGCTGAGGACTATTTAGGAGTTATCAAAAACAATGTCTGAGAGAGGCCCTACATTAAGTAGTAAGCCAAGAGAATACCAGGGCTTCTGTACTTTTCATTTTCTTCCCAGGAGAACAAAGAATAGTTGTAGATTAGCTCAGATAAAGATAGATAATATTAACGAGGGCTTGAGTGGGTCAGTGGGCTTTATACTCCTTTCCTTGCTAAGCATGCCTCAATTTTCTCTTAATTCTGCCTTTTCACTGCAGAAGGCATTCCCTATCCCTACTGGTCATTAGATTGACTAAAGGAAATTATAGATGAGTTTATAACCATCCAGAGGCCTAATGTCACAGCTCAGTGTTAGTTTTTAATATGAAGGACCATGATAGCAGTTAATAATTATATTAAAAGGGTACACATAGCCTACTAAGACCAAGTTAATAGTTGTGTTTTTTTTTTTTTTTTTTTTTTTTAATTTTTAGGGGTGCCTGAGTGGCTCAGTCATTAAAGCCTTTGACTCTTGGTTTTGGCTCAAGTCATGATCTCACAGTTTGTAAGATCGAGCCCTGTGTTGGGCTCTGCACTGACAGCACGGAACCTGCTTGGGATTCTTTCTCTCCCTCTCTCTCTCTGCCCTTCCCCTGCTCATGCATGTGTGCTCTTTCTCAAAAAAAAAAAAAATTTTTTTTTAAACCATCCTACTTAAGATATTTCTAAATAACATGCATATTGTTTTTAATGTTTATTTATTTCTGAGAGAGAAGGAGAGACAGAGCTCAAGAGGGGAAGGGCCAGAGAGAGGGAGACACAGAATCCAAAGCAAGCTTCAGGCTCTGAGGTGTCAGCACAGAGCCCGACACGTGGCTTGAACCCACAAACCGTAAGACCATGACCTGAGCCAAAGTTGGATGCTCAACCGACTGAGCCACCCAGGCTCCCCTAACATGCATAATTTTAATACACGCTGCATATATCCATATATGATTATCAAATTCATTGTTCCCTTTTTTGATATCTTAGCATCTTCTTTCTTTTCTTAAAAAAAAACCAAACCCACAGTTCCTCGAACACATTAACAAAACTAGAGTGTAAGTAACATTTCCTTTTGAGGAATTCAAGTTTTCCTGAAATACAAATTTTCTTTGACTTATGATGGGGTTACATCCCAAAAAACCCACTAAGTAGGAAATATCCTAATTCAGGGAGCCTGGGTGGCTCACTCAGTTAAGCAACAACTTTTTATTTTGGCCCAGGTCATGATCTCAAGGGTTTGTGAGTTTGAGCCCCATGTTGGGCTCTGTGCAGACAGTGTGGAGTCTGCTTGGAATTCTCTCTCTTCCTCTCTCTCTGCCCCTCTCCTGCTCACAGGTGTGGATGCACTCTCTGTCTCTCTCTCTTAAATAAATAAACATTTAGGGGCGCCTGGGTGGCACAGTCGGTTAAGCATCCGACTTCAGCCAGGTCACGATCTCGCGGTCCGTGAGTTCGAGCCCCGCGTCAGGCTCTGGGCTGATGGCTCAGAGCCTGGAGCCTGTTTCTGATTCTGTGTCTCCCTCTCTCTCTGCCCCTCCCCCGTTCATGCTCTGTCTCTCTCTGTCCCAAAATAAATAAAAAACGTTGAAAAAAAATTAAAAAAAAAAAACATTAAAAAAAAATAAAATATTCTAAATCGAAATGCATATCATTAGCCAGGGAAAAGATCACAATTCAAAATTCAAAGTACAGTTTCCACTGAATGTGTACCATTTTTGCACTATCATAATGTCAAAAAACTGTGTCAAACTATATTAAGCTGGGACCGCCTGTATTTCAGTCTGACTATAAGAGATGGGGTTGCATTTATAGGAATGTGAGGCTTTCTGAAGATGACACACTGAGGTGTGACTGAGAGCAACGTATTTTCTTGCCTTGAAGCAAAACCTATGACTGACTTTAGAAGCAGCAGATGATTTCTGCAGGCAATGTCATTGAGCTTTTTTTTTTTTTTTTTTGCTTTTTTTTTTTTTAAGAAAGGTTATTGTGAGAAAGGCCCTTGGAGATGGAAAGAAAGAACCTCAGTGAAAGGAGGGAGAAAAATCCAGTCAACATCTTCATTGAATTGTCAACTTTCCCTTTAGGTAATATGAAATTATTTTTTATCACCTGCCGCTATTCTCTTTTATACTGTAATCTCAATTACTGGGCAATGTCTTAGATAATTAAAAATAATGTATATTTGCTCTTTGGAGTTCTTTTTGAAGCACATTTGAATAGACAGATCTTTGATCTTGTTATGAACAAATACTTTATCCCACATCAAAAACATACACAAACCCAAAGTTCAAGAGACTGATTTCTTAAATACCTTCCCCTTTCTTAATACTTGACTGTTTCTTAAATATTTTTCTCTTCGTATTCCAGAATGGAAAGAAAATCTTAGATTCATACAAAGGACAAAAATAGAGTAGTTAGCAGGTACCTCCTAAATAACTGTGGCAATATGTTGTCTGGAAATACTAAGTATATATCTACTTACCTACCTACCTGCCATCTATCTATCTATCTATGCTTATAAGACCCTCCCTATGAAAAACTGCAATACTTTGAAATAGTATCTTATTTATGTCAACACATAAAGAATTGAACAAAATGGACCACAATGCCAATACAAATTTGAAAAATGTTCTTGTGATCAATTATGCTATGAATAATACATGAATGAAAAGCAGAGTGTTGACTTTACGTTATATCATTGTAATTTCCATTTATTTCACTCAGCACCTCATGTCTATTGGATCATCTATTTCCTGCAATGATCCCCTGAGTCAATATTTCCATTCATATCCATGTCAGAGATTTGGAAGTGGGGCTTAGGAAAAATTAGGTAACTTAAGGTCCCTCAACCAATAAGAAAAGCTGAGCTTCTAATTTAAGATTATCTGACTTCAGCCCCTACTGCTCCCAGGCAGTGCTGCCCCACTCTATTTTATATCGGATGAGTTCTGATTCTGCTGAACAGATAAGTACTGGACACTATTAGAACTCAAAATATATTTTTCCAGAAATATACATTTTATCCAGAAAGAGGCTGGATTATATTTTTTTTCTTATTTGGAATGTCATAGAACTTTCAAATGACCAAATAAAATCTTTGACAGGAAACAATAATTTTAACTTCTTACAAGTGAAAAAATAGTCCATTCTACATAATATAACGAAGACTGATGACTTAATTGAGGCCCAAAACTTGCATTTCTGTTGTCTTTATTTTCAGGTTATCTCCTTTAAGAAATAGCTGAAGCAGTGGAATAGTGCATATGATTATCACCCTGATCCTTTAGGATTTCCAAATCATTATTTTAAATAAAAAGATATCCTTTAAAAAAAATCACACAGGACTCTTGGTTTTGGTATTAGTATTAAATTCCTCATATAAATCATTTAAGCAGACTGTGTTTCAGAAAGCCTCTTTTAGTTGGACTTTTCTTAGAAATTAAAGATTAGAGATGGAATACTTAAGTTTCTTGGACCTGAGTAAGGCAGAGCCTTGAAAGGATGGCCCAACCCAAAGCTCAGCTTGCCTTAGCTCTTGCAGGTCCTCTGGGTTAAGCCTTACAAAAGACGTGAACTGTGGTTCTAAAATGTCACATCTCATCTTCCTGCTTCCTGTCTTCCCAGTAAATTTTTAATGAATGACCATAAGTCTCTTGTTTTGTTTTTACTTTCTAAGGAGCTCAAATCACATTGAGTTTATTCTCATATTTCCTCATGTATTTGGTCTCACACTTGCCATTTTCACATCATTTACTGGGTTACACTTAGAGAACTTCCAAAACTCTAAATTCCATTTGTACAGAATCTTAAAAGCACTGAACTCCACCAGTGTTGGGATTTTTGTTGGTAGACTTCTGAAACATGCTGCTATCACCTGATCATATCTGTATGTGCGATGGTAGAGAGAATGATTATGGGTGCAGATTTTAGACCCAAACTTCCTGGATGCTGGTCCTTAAACTATATGATCAGGAGATAATTTTCTTTCTACTACCTAAAGTTTGTGGTAAGAATTATATGAATAATCCATGTAAATTACTTAGAATAGTGCTAGCATTATTAAATACTAAATAATTATACTAATATATTATTAATATTATTAGGGGGAGCTGACTGTGTAGGCTCATGTACAGAACCTTACACTTCTTTCTAATAGACTTTAAAAGGCATTGAATACTACTATGTTCCTGATGCTGGTAGAGGTTACAGAGGACAAAAATAAAGCAAAATATTCTGTTGTTATAGATCTTAAAATTTAATGAAGGTAAGATGTTATTGAGAGAACAATAGCTTTCTAATTTTGCCACAAAAAAATATGTATAATAGATATCAGAAAAATAAAAATTAAATAAACTGGAGCAAGTCATTAAGAATGATTTTGCAAAGAAGATAGGACTTAAGTTGTGCCTTGAGGGAAAGGCTTATGATGTTTTCCAGCAGCTTAAGTGGAAATTAAACATCATTCATAAATAAATTTGCATTCATTTTATTATTAACATGCTCAAAAAACTCTGAGGAAAGTGCCAGAGAAAAAAATTATATGGCAATTATCTTGTTGTTATATTTGAAATTTTGTTCCCTGCATAAGGTACTTCCTTTGATACCTTCTCATGAAATATTAGAGACAATATGTAGGCAGAATGGATTTCATTAGTTATTTGTTTATTTTTCTTTTTTTTAAGGTTTATTTATATTTGAGAGAAAGAGAGCATGTGAGCAGGAGAGGGACAAAGAGAGAGAGGGAGAGAGAAAATCCCAAGCAGGCAAAAATCCCAAGCAGGCTCTGCACTGTCAGCAGTGAGCCCAATGCAGGGTTCAAACTCACAAACCATGAGATCATGACCTGAGCCAAAGTCAGACACTTAACTGACTGAGCCACCCAGGTGCCCTTGTTTATTTTTCTTATCATATCATTATGTGCTAAAGCTTATTGTGAGAAAAGCTTCTATTGAAGGAATCCTTTGAATGGTAAACATGATCCAGTCAACTGCACTTAAATTATTATTATTCCTGTCTCCTCATTGAAGTTAATGACATAAAATTATACCAATCTTTGGATATCAGATGGTTTTCAACTCCTCTCTTCCCTTCAGTGCCCAAATCCAATTCATCAGGTATATTAGTTTGAAGATGGATACAGTTGCCAATTTTTAGGGAGAAAATAATATGATTATGGAAAAGAGGAGTGGATGGAAATCAGATTTCCTTATTTTAATAGAGAAGTTTAGGTAGTCCAGAGACAGGATAAAGGTTTTGAAATGGCTTATTACATTTGCCATTTTCCCTCAACATTTGAGTCAGCAGAAAGCATGGGGAATGGCCTAAGCCACTAGCTCTGAAACTTTCTGGCACAGTCTACTCGTATTTGAGCTGGCTTCTACCAGCTCACAAGAGCTGATTATTAACTTTTTGGGAACACTGTGAAACAGTTGTTAAAGATGGCCATTATTAAACATTAAATTATATAATTTAAAATCAAATGCTTAAAAGTAAAGGTAATAAATGCTCAAAACCTAACAATTTCTAATTAGTACATTTTACTATATGCTTGAGGCTATTTATACTTATTTTTAGGGTTGAAACACATTACAGTGGCATGCATTGTGCATCCACAGACAAGTGGAGCCATACTGGTAGCCTGACATCTGCTATGGGGCAGTGGAGAGGTATAATATTTACACTATGCAAACTGACAACCTATAAGCCAGAGCAATTTGCCCCCAGACACCTAGTTGCTAAATATCTTATATTACAACCTAGTAGCACACATATATTTACACATGCAGATATCCATTTGAATAAAAATTTCACACTGCTGCATTCTATTTTCTACTATTTTATTCTCTCTACTAAATCTAATACATTTTTTAAAAAATTGGTCATGATTAAATAAAGCAACTTCTATAATCACCTTTAAGGAGCACAATCCAAAGTATGAAAAATCAACCACTGAAATAAAAATGTATCTCATATAACATATACTCCGAGAAATGACATTTCACAACTTTAATAATTGACTACACATAATGCTTTTTAAATTGTTCCCTATCAAATAAGTATACTTTATATGCTTGGTGTGTGGTTGACTTTATGGCTGTATCTATAATGCACTTCACATCTCTTCAATTAATTAGTAGCTGTGTAGTTTGATGCTTTGACTCCAGCTCTAGATAAGCTTCTGATTAGTCAAAAACAGTGGTTCTCAAGTTTTAGTGTGTACAGACTCTTCTGGAGGGCTCAATAAAATACAGATTCCTGGGTACTCCCTCAGAGCTTCAAATTCGTTGGTCTAGAATGAGGTCCTAGAAATTACATTTCTACAAATTCTCTGGTGATACTGACCCTGCTAGTTTGGGGACCACACTTTGAGAAGCAGTGGACTAAGTTACTCAAGGTAACCCCAGTGCTCAGTGATTCATTCAAGATGGGCAGCTGATACCAGGGTCATTCCCCTGGTGATAAATATTTGCCCAAGAAATAGGTGAATAATCTATTTCAGACCAAAGACATGTGAGGGCAGGTTTGATGATGGCTCCTGGGATAGCAACTTCAATTATGGGCCAAATTTTGAAAGTCACTCTGTCTGCCTTTGATCTGCTTATAAATGTGGAACAAATTTATAAAGCATTTTATAAAGAGACTGATGATGAAACCAACACACAGAGGAGGCAGAGCTACAGAACAGAGAAATGAACTTGCTTCCTGAACCACCTGTGAATTCATTCAGTTAATAGACACCCCTCCAGAACTCTCAATATTTAAGCTGATTTGAATTGAATTTTCTTTTCTTTATAGTGAAAACCATCTTAACTAATATACTTATATCCTTGATGAAGCAAAGTATTTAAAAATCCCTAGAAATATACCTGAAGTCATTATGCCTTTTATAATAATCTCTATGAACGGAGATATTGCTGTGGGGACCCTTCATAAGTGGATGTAAAACTGACATTTTGTCTTGTCACCATCAAAAGTGTGCACATCAGGAATTCCATCAGGAATCTGCATTTTGCATTCCAAGAAAAAAAAAGTCAGCTGAGTAAGTGAAGTTTCTCAAATAAATGAAAACACAAGTATTACATATTCTAACAAAACAACTTAACCCTGAATTTTGCAATGCTGATTTCTTAAGATATGCCCTGTCCTTTGCAGATATGATATTCATTTGAGGGGGAAAATGCTACTTTCCAACCATAAACAGACTGGACATAAAATTGGTAACCTTAGACATTTTGTGAGTTTTTTTTCCATTGGACTTATATTTGATGACTCAGTCCTTCTGAAGTCTGATTCTCTTCCAGTGGTTTGCTACCGAAATGTCTTCTTTCTTTCACAAAAATGTTTCTGTCTCTTAGCCTTCCTTTCATTTATTTACATTTTCTAGACTAGGGGTTAGCAAACTAGAGCCCATAGCTCAAATACAGAGCCTTCTCCCAGTCTGTACCTTGCCTTTTCACTTTCCCTGTGGTGCATTTTGATGAACCATTTTAATATGGTCCTATTTATCTTTTTTTATTCTTTAATTATTGGTACTTTTTGATTCCTATTTAAGAAATCCTTGCCTACTCTATGAAGATTTTTTTAATGTTTTCTTCTGCAAGTTTTATTGTTTTATTTACCAGATATTGCTGAATTTATACCAGATGTAATCTGAAATTATCTATGGTTGTTCTATATGCATGGTATGAATTCGAGGTGAGATTCATTTCACAATTTATTGAAAAGACCAAATTTTCTCTATTATACTGTCTGGTCTCTTTGTCATAAATCAGGTGATCATAGATGTTTGGCTGGACCGCAGTTTTAAGGGAATGTGACATGTGGTATATTATGATTCTACAGATATTAAGAGTATATCATTTAGAGTGATCCATTAAGAATAAAGGACTGAATTCTGCTTTGAGAAGAAGGAGCAGTGGCATTTTTATTCTGCTTTCTTAAGGCCCACCAAAATGAACAAATACATGTATTTTATACAAATAAAAAAAAATAAGGAACTTGCCTCATCTTCCAAATGATATTATGTATGTTTTTTCTAAATTTAGTGAAACTAGGGGCGCCTGGGTGGCGCAGTTGGTTAAGCGTCCGACTTCAGCCAGGTCACGATCTTGCAGTCCGTGAGTTCGAGCCCCGCGTCGGGCTCTGGGCTGATGGCTCAGAGCCTGGAGCCTGTTTCCGATTCTGTGTCTCCCTCTCTCTCTGCCCCTCCCCCGTTCATGCTCTGTCTCTCTCTGTCCCAAAAATGAATAAAAGTTGAAAAAAAAATTAAAAAAATAAATAAATAAATTTAGTGAAACTTGCATATAAGGGAAATTGCATAAAATTGAATAATCTGGGAAAACACTGAAAGCTAACCTTGATTCAGTTAGAATTTTCCCTAAAGGTTAATGTTATCATTCTGAGAGGTCTAATATATGAGCATATGTTTTAGATGTTCTCAATCTAGGGGATTAATAGGGTATAGAAAAACTATGGAATGTACCATGCATGGAAACCCATGGGGGGATGTTTCAATTTGCAAATGTTGAACTTAGATACATTAAATTCTTGCATGGTGTTAATAAATTGAAATAAGGGATTGGTATTTTGAAACATGTTCTCCAAAGGGAGATTTCTCTGACTTGTTGTTCTTTGTTTGGTTTTAGAGAGGTACAAACTGCAGGCCTCTGTATGTGCTTCTGGATCCTCGGGGGTGGGTGCTAAAAACTAACATTTAAATACTCTGATTTTCTTATATGAAAACCTGGTATTACAGTACTAACTGCCATCTCACTTTATTTTTTTAAATTTTCTTTAATGTTTATTTTTGAGAGAGGGACAGAGTACGAACAGGGGAGGGGCAGAGAGAGAGGGAGACACAGAATCTGAAGTAGAACCTAGTCTCTGAGCTGTTAGCAACAAGAACCTGACATGGGGCTCAAACTTAAGAATCCGAGCCGATCATAACCCAAGCCGAAGTGGGACTCTCAACCAACTGAGCCACCCTAGCGTCCTGCAACTGCCATCTAAAGAGATGTTCTGAGTAGCAAATGAGATAACAGGACTTTTCTTTATTACTATAAAATCCTATTCAAAGGGGTTATTATTTCTAACATTGCTTTCCTCTCTCTGCATATTCAGTTTTCCAGGAGAACAAGGTTGACACTTGGCAGATGGTATTTATATGATGCCTAAGTCTGAACCACATCTCTCTGCTGTATGAATTGTGTTTGAGAAATTGGTTTGGTTTCTGAACTTTTAAGGTGTTTTTCCTTCCATATAGCTCCCTAACTTCCTTTTTGTTTCTTTTGTTTCTTTTTTCTTTTTCTTTGTGCAATGATGATGTTGATTTTAGGTCTTCCACAGCGTAGCAGGTAATGGAAAGACCTTGGGGAGGGCTGGGATGGATGTAGCTATATGTGACAGTTAATTTGATGTGTCAACTTGACTGGGTCATGGGGTGCCCAGATATTTGGCTAAACATTATTTCTGGGTGTGTCTGTGAGAATATTTCCAGGTGAAATTAGCATTTGAATCTGGACTGAGTAAAGCAGACTGCTCTCCCTGATACCGGTGGGCATCATTCAATCCACTGAGAACCTGAGTAGAACAACATGGTGGAGGAAGGGAGAATTCCCTTCCTCAGCTTGACTGCTTGAGCTGTGCTGTTAAGTCTTCTGCCTTCTGACTGGGACTTATGGCCTCTTCTCTCCTGCTTTTCAGGTATTCAGAAATGGACTGAACTACCCCACTGCCTTTCCTGGATCTTTTGCTTGAAGATAGATCACGGGACTTTTCAGCCTCCATAATCATCACATGAGCCAATTTCTTAATATACATATCTTTACTATGTTAAAAACAACAAATGTAACATAAATATAGAGAAAACCTGCCACTCTCCAGGCCAGATTCAGGCTTCACCCCACTTTCTGAGGATCTAAATATTTTAGTTTTGTTGATTTTGATGGGTTTCAAGATAGGGGAGCAAAATAAGAATCCCATCACTCCATCATACGTGTGTACTATTGGTTCTGTTCTCTGGGGAAAACTGATTAATACACTCTCCATTTCTGGGCTCTATTGCCATATGCTATGGCTTCTTTAGAAAGTCAGGACTGGTATCTCAAGCCAAGTTAATATTCCACTAGCAGATTCTTGGCTTCGTCTGTGATTTACACACATACACACCCACACATAATATTCCTGTTATTACTATATAACAGTGGTTCATTTGCAATTGTGTGTCAAGTATATACAAATATATCACATAGATAAAAAATCTTAGGTAATTTTGGATAAGTATCTGGTATGGATAAGTAAAACTCCAACCATGCAAGATTCTAGTCTAGACTATTTTTATTTTTAAAAATCTGTAATTTGTATGCCAAACAAGTAGAAGCTGAAGCTCATTTAAAGTCAAGGTAAATTACAGCTGTTACTTCAACTGATATATCAGTCCTATCATTCTGACAGAGAGGAAAATTCAATTAGTCTGACAGAACTTCACAAAGAAATTCTGATTACTACCTCTTTCCTTTTATATGTCTTCAAAATGATACGTTGTTAAAACTTCCATTGAGTTTAATGGTAGGAAAAGTTTACCCCCTCCCAAAAAGAATAATTCTTGGTCAGCCATTTTCCCACTTAAAATAAAAAGTCAAATGCTCCAATGGCACTTGTCCAGTGCTCAGGTTGAAGTGCCTTTGTAAGAATGTGCCTTTGTACATATCATTTCAGTTTTATGTTAAACACTTTTTCTAAATGACAGAAAAATGTAGTACTGTTCTATGACCCTAAACTAAAATACATTCTACTCAATCTCATTTCAGTTTTGTCTTCAAATATTACAGCTATTGCATCAACTTGGTGAAAATTAGCAGAATATATACTGTGCATTTCATGTATTCATCTAATTGATTCTGAACAAAAGATTTAGGAAATACAAAGTCAGCAGGTGTGTGTCAAAGAAGAAACCCAAAAAGTGAGAAATATAACAGAAAATACATGTCATATACAAAGAAAATCTACCCTAAGGCATGAACTATGAAGTGAACCATGGAGGTGATGTTGAAATGTCCACTTTTAATCAAGAGGACTAAGAATTTTGGGGAGCTGGAAATACATGATTCAGTAAACAGAAATAAACAAAGTATAAGTCTTGCATGAGCTAAACTAAAAATATGTTTCCAAGAATGAAGAAGAATACCAGAGGTGGGATAGTCTGCCTTCGTATACAGACAGTGGGAACTCAGAATGCAAGAATATAGGAAATGAAGAAGGGCACCAAAGGGGTCTACCTGTACACTACCCCCTGTCTCTCAGGTGTATCCTTTCGTGAAAGGATACCTAACAGACTTGATGAGGTTAGCCGCTTGGTTATTTAACCCCTTCTGTTGTGATTTCTACTTCCTCAGGTGAGCCACCAACTTCATATTGGCTCCCCATGTAGACATCTCTTCAGGAAGGAGCATGGTGATCAATTGACATTGGCATCTGATCTATTTTGCAATGTAAATCAATGGTCCTCAATGTGGCTGAATATCAGAATCACCTGGGAAGTTTTAACTATGCATGTCACTACCACTGCAGACCGATTAAATCAGAATTCTCTGGAATTGGGGTCAATTCTGTATATATTGACAATCTATATGTGAATCTCACAGTACTCAGGGTTAAGAACCAGGGCAATCATTAAGCTGGTACTTTGGCTTATACATCAGCCTCTTATCTCTTTGGTTGTTGTGTGTTGTCTTTTCATGATCAAATTCTGTGAATTGACAAAATTGAGATTTTGGATTTGTGAAGCTGAAGCCCAGTCTCGACACCTTGTGCTACTCAGGGTATTGCTGAATCAGCAGCATTGGCATTATCTGGGAGCTTTTCAAGAAATTTAGAATCTCAGGGAAAACCCAGAACCTACTGAATCTGAACTTAGTTGATTCTTTTTTCCCATTTAAGTTTGAAGAGCGCTGTGCTTTAATGTTTCTCAAAGTACAATTCTTATATCTGCATCTCTAAATAATACTAAAAGTGTACATTTCTGAGCCCCACCCAGACTGAACACAATGAGCCCCTCACTCCACAGGTAGGCAGCTTTCCACTGTGACTACTTTGTCACCTCTCTCTCTTTCATCAAAACTCAATATTTCAAATACTCCTGAGAGACGCAGATAGCCATGATTACGCCTTGTTTACAAAATATGAACTATTTTAAAATTAATCATCTGGTCCAAAAATACTAGAAGAGTGGCAATTCTTTCTTTGATAAATCTATGCTGTTATTCAGTCACTTAGAAACCAGCATGGCAATAAAAGTAGTTACTAAAAAGGAATAGGAATAATATTTTTAAAAAATATTTTACATTTAAAAAATTTGTCATTGAGTTATGGTTATTCATGCAGCTGGCAGAGGCTCTATTTAGAAGAAAATAAACCATCCAGCATTCATGTGGAATTGGTCATTCTACCACAGCATTCTGAATAATGTATGAAGGATCCAGGGAAGATTAATTTGAATGAAAGAATATTCTGAATAACTTTCACTTTTTAACTCACATCAAAATCGAAAACAATATTACTGCTAAATCATTCATTCATTTTTGTTTTCATTCTGAAGGTTGCATGGCTGGGAGTCTCTCCCAGGAAGACTGACTTATTTTAGAAATTACCCAGTGCACATTTGTTTTTCTTTCTTCTTTAATAGATAACAAGTCCCTAAATGGTCATGTTTTTGTAGAGCAAGGGAATAAAAGATCCTTCTATTATTTAAGGGAAAAGTTTAAGGTGGAAAATACCTGCTTATCAATAAGAGTCCATGATCCTGATCCATTAAGTACCTCAGAAAGGAAGAGCTACCACTTGGGAATGATTTGAAAACAAGCTTTGCAGATACGATTGCCTCCAAACACAACTGCTTGATAACAGAATAACTGTGTTTAGGATGCTATGCTATGACCATTTTCCAGTAGAATTCCCACCTTAAATCATATCTTTAATGCTTACTTGTTTTAATAAGTTATAAGATGCAGATATGAGGAGGAGTCATTGCCATTATTTGCTAGTAGTAGCAAAAGAACATTGATTCTTTCCCCTTCTACACCCTGGCAATCTCCTTTGTTTGAGTAGGAGGAAAGCATCTGACTGAATGTTTTGATCTGGAATTCAGGAAGCAAAGGCAATGCAGCTGATATTCTTCCTGAGTATTTCTGCTTCTGAATGTGTTATCTTGGCAGATTTTCAATGTATCTCTTCAGTAAAAGTTAACAAATGTGAGAAGAAGTTACAAATAACAAAACATCCTACTTCTACTATCTGCAAGTAAAATAGTTCAGAGAACTGGATATCAGAATCACAACTGTTTCAAATGATTATTCTGTAAATATTACAAGACATCTTACATTAATATAAAGAGGTACCTGCTGTTTAATAATCAGATATCTAAATCCAATAATCTGAGTTATTAAAACCCAAAGGGCATCTGTATATTTGTTCTTTCCAAATTCCACTAAAATGTTAAAATATAAATAAAAGTAAGAATAAATCCAGTATACTAATGATGAATGAGAAAGAATGCCTATCAAATCAAATATTGGAGGAGAAATTCTGAAAACTAACATATATATGTTATGAGATTGGTGGAAAAACCAAGCAAAATTTAAGAAATCACAATAGTTTAAAAAACAGAACTGCCAAAAAGTGAGTGTTTTAAGAAGACCCTTGTTACAAATATAAGATGAAGCAGTAGGAACTGGGGGCAATCAGTGGACCCATTAATAAAAGGGCTGTACAAATCTGTTTAATTCCCCTGCTCTCAGAATTGCTGGCCTCAGAGTTCAAACCAGCTAAAAATGAAAGAACAGCCAGCTCTCTGTTTTAACAATAGAACAATCTGCCTCCAGAGAGTCATACTCTGGGTGCTAGAAACTAAGTCAAAAATGGAGTCATGCTCCAGGCAACTTTTAGATTTCTTCATGAATGGTGAAATTCAACTATGGAGAGCATTTCATACTAGAATCCATTTGACCAAATACTTTCCATCCAAAGCATGACAGCCAGGGATTCTCTAATCATAATACGTGTACTATCCTAGGCCTCTAGAGATAAATAAGCCCAGTCTAGCAACTAGAAAAGGTCTACCTACATTCCATCCTTTATAATACCAATGACCAAACATATCCAATTAGAATTCTCAAAAAGTAATCGTGATCATCGTTTTTAAAGAATCAACAAGAAGACTGAATAAAATAATGGCTAAGGCTGGAAGGGAATAGAGAAAAAGAGCAAATGAAAAGATTAAGTTAGGGACAGGGAAAGGTGAAAGAAGAAATTGTCAGAACACAATGCAAAAGGAAAGGCAAAAATTTGAGAGAAAAGCTATGAGATATGGAGAACTGATTTAAGATGTCCAATAACCAGCAAAATGGCCATTCCAGAGAGAGACAACAGAGAAAATGGAGAAGAAATAATCAAAGAAAATATAAAGGCCAATATTAAAAAAAAAGAAAACACATAGACCAACAAAATTAAGAACTGAAAAAAGAAAAAAATATCATTAAAACCATATAGAAAAATGTTCTTTCCATAAGGAAAAAAAAATTTTATGTATGGCTCTTTTTTTTTTTTTTTTTTTTTTTTAGCGTTTATTTATTTTTGAGACAGAGAGAGACAAAGCATGAACGGGGGAGGGGCAGAGAGAGGGAGACACAGAATCCGAAACAGGCTCCAGGCTCTGAGCTGTCAGCACAGAGCCCGACGCGGGGCTCGAACTCACGGACCGCGAGATCATGACCTGGGCCGAAGTTGGCCACTTAACCGACTGAGCCACCCAGGCGCCCCAGGTTACACTTTTAAAAAAATGTTTACTTATTTATTTTTGAGAGAGAGAGCGAGCAAGAGTGAGCACAAGCAGAGGACAGGCAGAGAGAGACAGGGAGACACAGAATCTGAAACTGGCTTCAGGCTGTAAGCTGTCAGCACAGAGCCTCACATGGGGCTCAAGCTCATAAACTGTGAGATCATGACCTGAGCTGAAGTAGGCCGCTTAAGGGACTGAGCCAACCAGGCGCCCCTATGATTTTAACCTAAAACATGAAATTTTAGAAAAAAACAGCAGTATCTCTAAGATATGAGGAATGAGGAATGCAAACTTCAAATCTTATGACCAGTATTTTGAATTCATTTTTATATTCATAATGTATTTAAAACCTCAAAATATTACGATTCATGGGCATTTAATAGTATTTCTTGCTGATATCTGTCAAAATAACGAAACAAAACAAAAATACAAGAGATAAAAGACAGGCAACCTAAGATACAAGGAAAACATTTATTTAATTCCAAATAATTATTTATATTGTACCTGTGAAATATACTGTTTTTATTACCTAAGGATTCATAATGCAAATACAAAGTATAATATACTGCAACTAAAATTATGAACAATTGCTACAAAATGTGAAAGTAAATAGAGAGGAAAAATAAATACCTAAAAACTTTAGTAAATCTTTGCTCATTCACAGGAGAGGTTACTGATTAGATGTGTTCACTGATAACAAAATATATGTTTAAATATGTCTATTAAAAATTTAAGGGAAGCCCATGTCAGGCTCTGCAATGAGAGTGGAGCCTGCTTAAGATTCTCTCTCTCTTCCCAACAAGCATGGGGTGCCTGGGTGGCGCAGTCGGTTAAGCGTCCGACTTCAGCCAGGTCACGATCTCGCGGTCCGGGAGTTCGAGCCCCGCGTCGGGCTCTGGGCTGATGGCTCAGAGCCTGGAGCCTGTTTCCGATTCTGTGTCTCCCTCTCTCTCTGCTCCTCCCCCGTTCATGCTCTGTCTCTCTCTCTCTCTGTCCCAAAAATAAATAAACATTGAAAAAAAAAATTAAAAAAAAAAAAAAGGTTCTCTCTCTCTTTCCCTCTGCCCCTCTCCTCCATTTGCATTCTCTCTCTCTCTCTCTCAAATTCTATTTTTTAATTTAAAAACTTAAGGGTAGTTTTTACTACTAGGGAAATAAACTAGAATAAGATGGCAGAAATAATACCAAAAGATATCTGTAATTTTAAATACTAATTCTCAGATTAGGCAAAATGTGTGTATATCAAACCCAAGAGCCTACAAAATAACATAAATTTGAAAATAAGGTAATATAAAATAACATATTAGGAAAACATTAATAGAAAACAAGCAGAGTTTATAATACTGATGTGAAAATTAGGATTGAAAAAAATTAAAGTGGTCTAAGATAAAATAAATAACAGAAACCTTTTGGATCAAACAATATAGCTTTAAAATATAGAAGGAAAAACTTGTTAGTGTAGAAGAAACTTGACAAAACAACAATCACAATGAATTTCATACTACTATCTCAGGTATCAGAAAATAAAAGCAAAACTTATTCAGGATGTAAAGGATTTAAATAAGAAAATGAACAATGTTGATACATATATGTATATACATATGCATGTAACATATAATGTGCATACAAATTATATACAATGTATAATGTATGTACAATATATATTATAGTATATATGTATATTTATATATTATATATGTAAATATATAAAATGTACGTGGCATATTCAAAGGGCAGAATAAAAAGGCAAAATAAGGCTACTGTTTTTCATGACTGCTTCTGAAAATTCACTCTTGAGGGCAAGTCTTTTTTTGTCCTTGGATAAAATCTCAGGCAAATCCCATCTCTCATTTGTTCTATTTTAGATAATACAAAGTCCTTCTGTATGCTCTAGATGGAAACATTTCAAGGAGAAAGATGGGCATAGTTACTTCTACTCTGTTGCCCCATTTGAAGCTACTCTCTCTCTACCCACACCAGTTCACTGGAATGCCAATACTCTGAAGCTGGAAAGGTTGTAGAGATTAATAAGGAGCAGAGAATAGCTCCTTAAATGAAAAGAGTTGTAAGCTGGATTCAGTTCTCTCTTAGCTTGGTATATGTTATATGCTGACTTGTACTTTTCAGTGTACTTTGTGGGTTCCATGAAGGATATTCATTGGTTGGAATCTCTTGCTGAAATTTTTGATGTAGTTTCCAGGGGGCTGATGATGATGACACCCCCAACCCCATCACCACCATTGCACATTTTGGTTCTCAACAGTCTGAGCCCATGAGAAAATCTCTTTTGGAATTTTACCAAAACTCCAGGTTGTACTCTTAGGAATAATACTAATAAGAGAATTCCACACAACTCCCTGTGCATATACCCACAGGAAACATGTATTTCTATGTCTTTGAATAGGCGATTATTCTCAAAAATCACAGCCTTCTACTGGGCTTCTGTAAGAAACTTCCATTTCTTGTCCTTTGGTTCTTTCAGGCATCTGAATGATCTCTTTGAAACTTCCCTCAATCTATTTGAGGTTAAGGTTAGAGAAAAAGCACTTCCCTTCCCCTGTCATGTTGAATGTGGGGATATGCCATAGCATTTCAACAACTTTTTACAAAGACATTTTCTCTCCAATCTCCTTTCATCTTCTCTATCCTCTTTTACAATTGACCAGTTAGCCAAAAGTTGAAAACCTCCTATGCAAGGCATATGCAAATAGTCTCATAACTTATTTTAGAACATGGGAGAAATTGTCACCTATTGTTTTCTACTTTGTCACTTTGGCTTCACTAGAAACTACTACTAACACCCCATTAAACATCCTGTTTCACAGTGAACTGGATTAGGGACAACAGGTCTACTCTTCCAGACTATAATTTTCCAATGTCTATTAAGAATCAGACATCAGCAATAAAGATGTGAATTTCTCTAGCTCAGGTCATGGAAATCATTTCCCATTGAGAGTGAAGGCAGTCTGGGACTCAATGGTGGCATCAGTACTCTTGGAGAAGAAATGGCTAAGCATTTGGGGATTTCGCTGTGGCTGAGGAATGTGTGACACTAGGAAAATCTCCATTACCTCCATCATTTCAAGTGATAAAGAAGAAAGGCAAAAGCTAGTTGAACAGATGGACTAGACCTACTTCCAAGCCTTAAAATGTTACTTGGGTAGTGAGTTCATAAGTAATGTGTGGTTCGCTAGGTTCAAGGTCAGAAGATAAAATTGGCCTTACTCTGTGAGTATCTCCCTGCTTTTGAGAACATCATATATATGAATGGGGACATAAATTTTAAAACTAATCTAGACAGTGATTTCCACCCCCTACAATTGCAGAAGTTATCAGATCCAAAAATGGAAAATTTGTGCCTTCTGCTTCTGGCAGAATGTCCTACCCACACAGGCAGCTTAACTTAAGGACAATTCATACAGGACTCGTTGGAATTAGTGTTCATAGACTTTTGTGCTTAAGTAGGGAATATACTTGCAATTGCTGAAACACCTCACCTTTTAGGTCCAATTTATCCCACTCAAAATCAGAAGGCATGAATGAATGCTCACTTATCACTATAGGAGTTAGTGACTTTGGGGAAGGTTTCCAGAACCCCTTGATGTGGAAAGTGCTCCACCTAGTGGGAGTTCAGATATCCAGAACCTTCTATCCCTCAAGAGAGACCCTCAATAAAAGATTAAATGAAAGTCTACTAAATATCCTGGGGATACATTCCCCAAGAGAAAAGAACATATACAATGTTTCTCCATAATGCCACCAGGACCATGCCATTGTTTCCCTCCATTTTTAATATTAGGGAACACATCTCAGCTGCCTTTTATTTCTTTATCGCCTTTTATTTCTTTATAGTATGAATGATGAAGACTATATATCCAGAAACCAGTGTGCTGCTAACCTCAGGGACAGATTTCAAGAACAATACTTCCAAATATCAATGTAGTAGTTAGCCTACAGTACTGAAGCAGAGAGTATGTTCCTGAATTGGAGACGGCAAGGTCAAAGCAAAATGGATGATTAGAAGCCCCACCGTATCTCTCATATTAGGGTGTTAGAGATTTTACCTGTATGCAAACAGAAAGATGCGAGTGGGTTACATTCATTAACCAAATATTTATTGAGTAAATGCAGTGTTCTAGGACCTGGGGATATAGCAATGTAGTTTGTATTCCAGTGAAAGGAGACAGACAATACACAAATATATTAAATAAATGACAAATAAATATATAGTAACATATAAACATAGTGTTCTATGTGAGGATTAAGAGCAATGAATACAATTAAATCAGCATAAAGGGATAGGTAGGTGTTAGCAAAGGTTAGACAGGTTGGCAAAGGAAGGACTCCTAAATAACACATTAGTAGAGACCTGGAAGTAATGAGAGCATGTCCTATAACATGTCTGGGGAAGAGTGTAGCAGGGAGGGAGTGGTACAGTAAAACACCTAGGGCGAGACTATACTTTGCAGGTTGAAGGAAGGGCAAGGGAGCCAGTGTGAGTAGAGCAGTTAGCAAAAGGAGAAACGGAGTAGGAGAAGTCAGAGGAGATGTCAGGGGCCAGATGGTGTAAGTCATTATAGGCCTTGTTAGGCACTTTGAATTTTATTTTGAGTGAGATGAAGGTTTTGAGCAGAGAAGTGACATTATATAAGTCATTTTCAAAAGGATTCTTCTGACCACGTAGAGTACACAGGGTCAAATGTTGGACAGGGAGATTAGTTAAGTGTTACCATAGGAGTCAAGATGAGACGTAACAGTGGCTTGGATTAAGGGAGCCTGTGTGTGAGACTATGTGTGTGTGAGGAAGAGATGGAGAAAGACAGAGACCAAAATGGAAAGACAGAGCAATTCATACCCATCCAACAAAGATGACCTATTCTTTTCCAAATAATTATGAGACATTTATAAAAATAAATCATTTAGTAAGGTATCAACTCAAACTCAATCAATTCCAAAAAGTAAAATGCAAACAGGCAACATTCTTCAATCACAATGAAATTACACTAAATATTAACTGTGGCAGACTAGACAACAAATCTAACCCACCAGAAATATTTTAAAGTCTCAGTATAACTTTTAGTTTATTATCTAACAGTCTTTATTAAACTAGAATCCATGGGACACCTGGGTGGCTCAGTCAGTTTAGTGTCCAACTTCAGCTCAGGTCATGATCTCATGATCTCATGGTTCATGAGTTTGAGCCCTGGGTCGAGCTCTGTGCTGACAAATCAGAGCTTGGAGCCTGCTTCAGATTCTGTATCTCCCTCTCTCTCAGCCCCTCCCCCCACTCACACTCTGTCTCTCTTTCTCAAAAATAAACATTAAAAAAAATTTTTTTTAGAAAAAATAAACTAGAATCCATGTGGCCAGCCCCCTTTTTTGCCCAGGTATAGAATAAGAATGTAAAACTAGGAGGCTTACATTTCTAGGATATATGTTTTATAATTTTTCTCCCGAGTCCAGGGCTTATGATTTCTCCCCATACCCTGTCTTTCAGTATTTAAAAAAATTATACATCTCTCTCTCTCTCTCTCTCTCTCTCTCTCTCTCTCTCTCGGAAACTGTATGTTTTTAAAGTGCCTATCTCTCAGTAAAGTCTTTCCTACATTCTTTCCTATTTTACATGTTACTAGAATTCAGAGTTTTCTTGTGCATACCAAGGCTAGAGCTTAACTAAAGGTCCTGCCACAGTAATTAGAGAAAGGGGGCTGCTCTCCCATGTGAATCTGCTAATGTTTTTTAAAGGATAAATTATCAATGGAGGCTGTTCCACTCTATGTCGGAGGATTTCCGACATAGAGTTTTTCTACCATGTGTTCTTTGGTGTGAATAAAACTGAGCTCTTTAGCTGACATCTTCTCCACATTCATTATATTTATATAGTTTATCACCCTGTGTTAATTCTCTGGTGTCTGTGTACATGCACACTCTGAAAGAAGATTCTTCCACATTCATTTACATGGTGTCTCTCCAGTATAACATTTCTGATGCTAAGGATACAGTATAAATTGAAGGCTTTCCTATAGAGACTTTATGGTTTCCCTCCATGAGTATGAATTCACTTATGTTGCTTGAAGAATGAATGGCCACTGAGGCTCTCTCACATTGATTACAGACATAGGTTTTTTTTTTCTCCCATGTGAGTTCTTTTTCCGGAAGAAGGAATCTTACTGGGGGAGACCATGTATTTCATGCTGCAGAAGCAATTTAGTGAAGTTAACACTGGAAATCTATTACTCATAGAGCATCACTTGCAGAACATGTGAGGATTCATACTTCATAAAAGACTCTCGGTGTCACAAATGAAGGGATATCTTTAATGATCACTCATTTCTTAGCCAACATTAACAATCTCACATTGAGAATATATCAGTCCTAAAGTAAAAGAGTAAAAAGCACAGAGTTCACATCAGAATATTCATACTGGGAAGATAATAAATGGCTCTTCAGAGTCCGAGGGGGATGATGGTAGAGTCAGAGGATCCTGAACTCACCTCATCCCATTGACACACTATTGCAACTGACTCTGAAAACTGGCAGAATAGATCTTCCACAACCAGACATAGAGGGAAGGCCACATCAAAAGTGGGGGAAGGGCAAAGATGTGGTTGGGAACCAAACCACGGGGTAACTAATCACAAATGGAAGGGCCATTGTAAGTACAGAGGAGAAAGATCAGACTCCACACAATGCTCCTCAGCCCTAGGAACCTGCACTGGGAAGACAAGTCCCTATAATGTCTGAAACTAAATCCCCACTCTTAAAGAGACAGCATGCTAAATAACTTGGCTGAAAACACAGCACAGAAGCAGCAATCTGAAAAGCACCTGGGAAATACTATAAGGAGATCTATTGATTAATCTTACTTTTTAGGCTGGAGGGGCAGGGATCTGCAAGAAACTTCTCTGGTTACAAAAATGCTGGTGGGTGCCATTTTTCTTGCCCTCCCTCATCCTAGATAGGCAGATGCTGTGGGAGCTAGTTCTGACATGCTGTATCTACCATGTTAGTATGTCCTTCCCCAGCATTCTCCTGTAAATCTGCCCCTTTCAAACCACCTGCCAGGACAGGCACCCTTCTGAAGTTGCTCTTTCCCAAGCACACCTGGCAGGCAGCCCCTGACAGGACCAGTGGCCCACCAAAGTAACTCCTGCCCTGAACAGGGAGGGAGATAACCTCACACACCAGTGTTCTGGCATTTCCTGCAGCCAGGCCTCTTAGCTGGACGTGCAGTGAGCAAGTGCTGCCCTTTGGTATGCGTGTAGCTGTCACAGACACTAACTGCAGACAGAAAGGCTGGGTGTTGGCCTCAACCACTAGCAAGCCTATGGTGGCTACAGCCATGCCTCTCAACAGCATGGGAACGAACAAACCCTTCCCAATATACCAAAGCAGGCAGTGGGTTATTACAGCCAGCTGGTCTAAAGGCCAACCCCACCCACCAGTGTGCCCACAGCAATCATGGCTCAGCCACAACAGTAGGGCATATGCAGCCCACACAGGGAACACTTCTGGAGTGCCTGGTTCTGGTGATCAGTGGCATTACATTACTGGGCACAACAGAATCTCTTCTACATAAGGCCAGTACTTTCAAGACCAGGAGAAATAGCTGATCTATCTAATACATAGAAACAAACACAGAGAGCTAGACAAAATGAGGAAACAGAGAAATATGTCCCAAATAAAAGAATATGACAAAAAAATGAAACAGAGAAAAACAATATACCTGATACACAGTTCCAAGTAATGGTCTCTCAGATACTCATCATGCTTAAGAAAAGAGTGAATTAGGGGTGCCTGGGTGGCTGTCGGTTAAGCGTCCGACTTCAACTCAGGTCATGATCTCATGGCTCGTGAATTCGAGCCCTGTGTTGGGCTCTATGCTGACTGCTCAGAGCCTGGAGCCTGCTTCAGATTCTGTGTCTCCCCCTCTCCTGCTCACGCTCTGCCTCTTTTTCTCAAAATAAATAAATGTTAAATTAAAAAAGAAAAAGAATGAATTAATTCAGTGGCAACTTCAACAAAAAGACAGAAAATATAAAAAATAACCAGTTGGGGGCACCTGGGTGGCTCAGTCAGTTAAGCGTCCAACTTTGGCTCAGGTCATTATCTCATGGCTCTTGAGCTTGAGCCCCTCATCAGGATCTCTGCTGTCAGCACAGAGCCTGCTTGGGATCCTCTGTCTTCCTCTCTCTCTTCCCCTCCCCCGCTCATGCAGCTGTCTCTTCCTCTCTCTCTCAAAAACAAATAAACATTAAAAAAAATAACCAGTTGGAGCTGAAGAATACAATATATGAAATGAAAAATACACTAGAGGGAATCAGTAGCAGATTAAAGGATGCAGAAAAATGGATCAGTGATCTGGAATACAGGGTAGTAGAAAGCACCCAAGTTGCACAGCAAAAAGAAAAAAGAATAGCTTAAAAGACCTCTGCAATATCAAGCATAATAACGCTCACATTATAGGTATCCCAGAAAAAGATACAAAGAAGGAAGCAAAACTTATTTAAAGAAATAATGGCTGAAAACTTCTCTAATCTGGGGAAGGAAAGAGACATCAAGGTCCAGAAACACAGACAGCCCCAAGTAAAATGAACCCAAGGAGGTCCACAGCAATAATAATTAAAATTGCAATAATTAATAATAAAGAGATAACCTTAAAAGCATCAAGAGAAAATAGTCATATACAAAGGAAACACCACAAAGCTATCAGCTGATTTTTTAGCAGAAACTTCACAGGCCAGAAGGGAGTAGCACTATTTATTCAAAGTATTAAAAGGGAAAAGGACCTTACAACCAAGAATACTCCACTCACAGGGTTATCATTCAGAATTGAAGAAGAGCTAAAGAGCTTCCCAAACAAAAGTGAAGTTCATCACCACTAAACCAGCTTTACCAGAAATGTTAATGATACTTCTTTAAGTGGGAAGAAAAAGCCATAACTAGAAGAAAATTATGAAAGGAAAAAAGCTTCACTGCTAAAAGCAAACTTATACTAAAGATAGATTAGTCACTCATAAAGGTAGTATGGAAGTTAAACACTAAAGTAGTAAAATCAATTGTATCCACAAAAATTAGTAAAGGGATACATAAAAAGATGTAAAAATATGACTTCAAATACATAAAACATGGAATGGTACTAAAAACTTAGTGCTTTTAGAATGTGTTTGAACTTAAGTGACCATTAACAACTTATAGACTGCTATACACATAGGTTATTATATATGAAACCAATGGTAACCACAAACAAAAAAATAATAGATATGCAAAAAATAAAGAGAAATCCAAGCACAACATTAATGGAGGCCATCAAACCACAGGTAAAAGAGCAAGAAGAAAGGGACACAGAAGAACAAAAATAACCTGAAAACAATTAACAAAATGGCAATAAGTACATACTTATCAATAATTACTTCAAATGCAAATGGATTACATGCTACAAAAAAAGATACAGGGTGACTAAATGGATAAGAGAGAGAGACAGAGAGACACTTATATATATGCTCCCTAAAAGAGACTCACTTCAGACCTAAAGATACATACAGACTGAAAGTGAAGGGATGGAAAAAGATGTTCCATGCAAATGAAAGAAAAAAAAAAAAAGCCAGGATAGAAATACTTATATGAGACAAAGTGGACTTTATTTTATTTTTTTAGATTATTTTTTTAATTTTTAAAATTTTATTTTAGAAAGAGAGAGCACGTAAGTGGGGGAGAGCACAGAGAAGCAGAGAGAGTGACAGAAAGAGAGGGAGTGAGAGAAAGAGAGAGACAGAAAGAGACACTCTTAAGCAGGCTCCATGCTCTGTGCAGAGTCTGACGTGAGACTCAATCTCAGGAACCTGGGATCATGACTTAAGTCAAAATCAAGAGTCACACACTCAACTGACTAAGCCACCAGGTGCCCCCCAAATAGATTTTAAGACAAATACTGGAGCAAGAGACAAAGAATGGCATTACATATGACAAAGGGATCAATCCAACAAGAGGATATAACAATTGTACCAATCTACACAACCAACATAGAAGCACTAAATACATAAAGCAAATGTAAACAAATATAAGGGAGAAATTAACAGTAATACAAAAGTAGTTGGGCACTTTAACACCTCACTTACATCAATGACTAGGTTGTCCACACAGAAAATCAACAAGGTAACAATGGCTTTGGATGACACATTAGATCATATGGACTTAACAGATATATACAGAATATTCCATCTCCAAACAACAGAATATACATTCTTTTCAATTGCACATGGAACAATCTCCAGGATAGGTCACATGTTAGGCCACGAAACAAGTCTCAATAAATTTAAGGAGATTGAAATCAAACATATTTTTAGATCACAACTGTACAAAACGAGAAATCAATTACAAGAAAAAAATTGGAAGAAACACAGACATGTGGAGGCTAAACAACCAAAAGTTAACAAAGAAATTAAAGAGGAAATCAAAACAAAATGGAGACAAATGAAAATGGAAACACAACAGCCTAAAATTTTGGGATGCAGCAAAAGCAGTTCTAAGATGAAAATTTTTAAAAATACAAGCCTACCTCAAGAAACAAGAAAAATCTCAAATACATACTTTAAATTTATACCTAACACTAACTAGAAAAACAAGGGCAAACAAAACTCAGAGTTAGTAGAAGAAAAAAAATAAAGATTAGAGTAAAAATATATAAAATAGAGACTTAAAAAAAAAAAACCAGAAAAAAACAATGAAGCCATGAGCTGATTATTTGAAAAGATAAACAAAATGAAAAAAAAATCTCTAGCTAAGCTCATTTAAAAAATAAATGAGACAGAGAAGACTCAAAGTCAGGAATAAAGGAGTAGAAATGACAACTGACATCACAGATATACAAACAACTTTAAGAGGATATTACAAAAAATTATATACCAACAAATTGGACAACTTAGAAAAAACTGATAAATTCCTAGAACACACAATCTTCCAAAACTGAATCAGAAAGAAACAGAAAATCTGATTAGACAAATTACTAGTAATGGAATTGAATCAGTAATCAAAAATCTCCCAACAAACAAAAGTCCAAGACCAGATAGCTTCACAGTAAATTCTACCAAACATTTAAAAGAGTTAAAACTTATTCTTTTTAAACTAACTATTGCAAAAAAAAAAAAAAAAAAGAAGAGGAAGGAAAATTTCTAAATCCATTCTATGAGGCCAGCATTACCTTGATATCAAAAGCAGACAAAGGCACTACAAAAAAGAAAACTATAAGCCAATGACTCTGATAAACAGATACAAAAATCTGCACCAAAACATTAGCAAACCAAATTCAATAGTACATTAAAAGGATCATTCACCACAATCAAGTGGGATTTATTCCAGGGATATAAGGATGGTTCAATGTTCACAAATCAATGTAAGAACATCACGTTAACAAGAGGGATGATGAGAAACATATGATCATCTCAATGGATGCGGAAAAAGCATTTGACAAGATACATCTGTTTATGATAAAAACTCTTAACAAAGTGAGGTTAGAGGGAACATACTTCAGTATAATAAAGGTCATATATGTTAAACCCATAGCTTACAGCATACTCAGTGGTGAAAAACTAAGAGCTTTTTCCCTAAGATTATGAACAAGACAAGGGTATCCATTCTCACTACTTATATTCAACATAGTACTGGAAGTGTTAGCTACAGCAATCAAACAAGAAATAAAAGGCATCTAAATTGGTAAGGAAGAAGTAAAGTTTTCACTATTTGCAGATGATGTGATACTATATATATATAGAAAGCCCTAAAGTCTCCACCAAAATTATTAGAACTAATAAATGAATTTGGTAAAGTTGTATGATACAAAATCTGTTGTTTTGGGGGTACCTAGGTGGGTCAGTCGGTTGAGCGTCTGACTTCAGCTCAGGTCATGATCTCACGGTTCATGAGTTTGGGCCCTGCATCGGGCTCTGTGCTGACAGCTCAAAGCCTGGAGCCTGCTTGGGATTCTGTGTCTCCCTTTCTCTGTGCCCCTCCCCCACACACGCTCTGTCTCTCTCTGCCTCTCAAAAATAAAGAAAACTAATAAAAATTTTTTTTTAATTAAAAAAATTAAAAAACCAAAACCTGTTGTTTTTAAGCAGCAGAAAGAGAAATTAAGAAAAAAATTCAATTTACAATTATACCAACAAAAAATAAAATATTTAGAAATAAATTTAACCAAGGAGATGAAAGACCTATACTCTAAAAACTATAAGATACTCATGGGAGAAACTGAAGATGACACAAATAAATGGAAAGATATACTGTGCTCACAGATCCGAATAATTAAAATTCTTAAAATGTCCATACTAACCAAAAGGAATCCCTACGGAAATACCAATTTCATTTTCACAGAATTAGAACAAAAAATCTTAAAATTTGTACAGAACCACAAAAGACCCTGAAGAGCCAGAGCAATCTTCACAAAAGAAAACATAGCTGGAGGTATCACAATCCCAGATTTCAAACTATACTACAGAGCTATAATAATCAAAACAGTATGGTACTGGCACAAAAAACAGACACATAATCAACAGAACAGGATGGAAAGCCCAGAAATAAACCCATGCTTACATGGTCAATTAATCTATGACAAAGGAGGCAAGAATTACAATGAGAAAAAGACAGTTTCTTCAACAAATGGTGCTGGAAAAACTGGACATCTATATGTGAAAGAATGAAACTGGACTGCTTGCTTTCTTACACCAGAGGCAAGAATAAACTCCAAATGGATTAAACACCTAAATGTGAGATGCGAACTCCTAAAAGAAAACCTAGGCGGTAATCCCTTGTATATGAGCCTGAGCAACATATTTATGGACATGGCTCCTCAAGGCAAAGGAAACAAAGGAAAAATAAACTACTGGAACTACCCCAACCAAAAACTCATACTTCTGCCAAATGACTTATTATTGGAAAAAAAATGTAGGATAAAGATAGGTATTCTTGAAAATATTGAGTCCAGAATTTAGTAAAGTGGTAAACAACTAAATAAATCCTCTTCAGTATATTTGTACTTGTGATGAATATTAAGCAAAGTTTTTGAAAAAAAAAAACTTTTTAAAAAGTATATATGTCTTAACATTGCTTTTATTTTGTTAAACTTTGCTTTCTAATTACCCACTTTAAGCATGAAGGAGAAATGTGTTGACTATCCACTACAAAAGAAAAGATCAGTTTAATACGGTTTTATTGAAATCATCTAGGATTACAGACTCAGGCATTATGTACTTTTGATTTTAAAAATCAGGGGGCGCCTGGGTGGCGCAGTCGGTTAAGCGTCCGACTTCAGCCAGGTCACAATCTCGCGGTCCGGGAGTTCGAGCCCCGCGTCAGGCTCTGGGCTGATGGCTCAGAGCCTGGAGCCTGTTTCCGATTCTGTGTCTCCCTCTCTCTCTGCCCCTCCCCCGTTCGTGCTCTGTCTCTCTCTGTCCCAAAAATAAATAAACGTTGAAAAAAAAAATTAAAAAAAAAAAATCAGTCACGACATTTTCATCCTACTTGGTTAGGTAGATATGTAATTTTAAGAGTTAATCCTTTTTCATTGCCAGTTCTATACCACAACATTTCCAGTTTGAGATTCTTTATTTTCACAGATTTTGTTGTTTGTTTGCATTTCAGGAAAGGTACAGGGATGGCACATTTTCTAATCTCATGGACAAAAAATTAGCTAAATTTAGAGTTTTTAAATCACAGTGTTTTCCCTCCAACACTATAGGATGGAGAAATAACTATTTCCTCAACAAATAAGTTATAAGGAAAAAAGAATGGTTGAGGACATGTATAGCTTAAATTACACTTTAGAGACTAAACCAAAAATTTGTGAATGTATTTGGGATCTTGATTTGAACAAACCAAAAGTAAATATGTAAAATTGGGGAAGATTTATATACTGATTGGCTATTAAATGATATTATAAAGGTATTTTTTTTAGATATGGTAATGATTTGTTATTATTCAGTTCTTTTAAAAGGAATGCTTATAATTTAGAGATATGTAATGATGTATTCATGATCAAAGTGATACAATGTCTTAGAACTGCTTCCAAGATTGGGGTATGGGTGGAGATATAGAAGAAACCAGGTTGGCATGAGTTGATAAATGTGGAGCTGGGGGGGAGAGTACATAAGGTTTATTATACAAGTTTCCCCATGTTTGTATATATTAGAAAATTTCCATAATGGAACAAGAAGGAAAAAAAAGCCTAGTTATTGTTTACTCTTTTCTACAACTGTAGAAGACAGATCTGAGTATACTGTTGCCCCGGCAAGAAAAGTGTTATTTATTCACTATTTCTTGCCAGAATGCTTGTTGGATTCCTTTTGCTTAAATTTCAATAGTATTACCATGTCTTATTCTTTTAAAACGAATTCTATAAATTTTGTTAACTATTAAATTACATCCTTAGCTATGGAATATCTTCTACTATGTGTTTTAGTATCATTTAAAAAATTTTTAATTTATTTATTTTGAGAGAGAGAGAGAGAGAGAGAGAGAGAGAAGGGAATGTGGGAGAGGGGCAAAGAGAGAGAGAGAAAGAGAGAGAGAGAGAGAGAGGAGAAAGAATCCCAAGCAGGCTCTCCTCTGTGAGCACCAAGCCCAACTCAGGGCTCTATCCCATGAACTGTTGAGATCATGACCTAAGGTGAAATCAAGAGTTGGATGCTTAACCAACTGAGCCACCCAAGTGCCCCAGTATCATTTTTAGTATGTTCTGATTTCTTCAGCAATTCTATGCTGCTTTCCACACCACTCATCTTTTTTCTGTTCAGTTAAATGTTTGTTGTTTTTATTATTATCATCCACATTCTGAGATCTATAGCACTCATTAGGCTGCCTGTTGTATAGTTCTTGTTCCTAATTGGTTTTTAAAACATTTTAAAATTCTTCTATAACTTCATAACCTAATCCCTTATGTTACTGATCTCTCTTCAAACACCTGCTTGCCTCTCTCTTCTTTCACCTTTTATCTCTTGGCTTGTATAGTCTATGTTTACTTCCTTTGTCAAAAGGACAAAGCAAATAGAATCCGAAATTTCTTACTGTATATATAAAATCTTTTTCAAGAGTATGTTTCTGGATGCTGATAGCATCTTTATTCATAATTGCACAAACCTGGAAGCAACCAAGAGTGCCTTTCCATAGGTGAATAGATAAATAAACTGTGGTACAACCAGACAATAAAGTATTATCCAGCTCTAAAACTAAATGAGCTATCAAGCCACAAAAATACATGGAGGAAATTTAAATGTATATTAGTAATTGAAAGAAGCCAATCTGAAAAGACTACAAACTATATGTTTCCAACTTTATGACATTCCGGAAAAGGCAAAACTATGGAGACAGTAAAAGATCATTTGTTGCCGGGAGATGCAGGGGCGTGGGGAGAAATGAATAGGCAGAGCACAGAGGATTTTTAAGGCAGTGGAAATACTCTGTGATACCATAACGATGGATGTATGTTATTCATTATACATTTCTCCAAACCCACAGAATGTACAACACTAAGAGTAAATTGTAATGTAAACTATGGTCTTCGGGTGATAATGATGTGTCACTGTAGGTTCATTGAATGTCACGAATGTATCAAACTGGTGGGGAGTGTTATTAATGGGGGGAGACTATGTATGTGTGGAAGCAGGTGGTATATGGGAAATTTCTATACTTTCTGCTCAATTTTGCTGCCCTAAAAAATAAAGTCTATTTCTTAAAAAATTTTCCCCTCTGCATCTTGAATGCTTTGTGTTCAATTTTATTATAAAATCTTTTCATAGGCCTCTCTTTGAATTTCTTTATTTTTCAAGGATGGCAAGGCCACCTATGTCTATTATTTCCCATGAAAACAGGGCAAGAGGATTCTTCTTAGGCCTCCTCATTTTCCACTTGCATGCTGTCAGAGGAATTCTTTCAAAGCTCGAACTGGAGGACATGCTGCTAACGGGCTGACAGTGTGTAAGAGGACTCGGGCCACTAAGGCTGTGAATGATCTCAGCAGGCTAACTCCATCTCTGCATGCTTTCTCCTCGGTTTTTATTTTTTATTTAAAAAAATTAAGTTTATTTATTTTGAAAGAGGTCACAAGCAGGGGAGGGGCAAGAGAGAGAGAATGAGAGAGGGAATCCCAAACAGGCTCCATGCTGAAGGGCCTGACAGAACTCGAACCCACACACTGTGCAATTGTGACCTGAGCCAAAACCAAGAGTCTGATGCTTAATGGACTGAGCCACCCCGGCACCACTCTCCTGTTTTTAAAGAAGCCTCTGGGTCAGTAGCTAAATTTGGTGAGACCCAGCCTTCTTTCAGGTGCACCAATAGTCTTATTTCTTTGGACCAGTCTTAGTAACTTTCCAACCAACAAAGCCTCCCACTCAGTATCAGGCTACCACTATTTCAGATCAACAGCTCCTAAAGCCCTAATACAATTTTATCTTGGAAGTGACTGGAATGTTCCCCCAACTCACTGCAGTCATTGTTACTGCAGCCTTTCTGTTCCTTTCACCTTTCTGAGTTTCCAGCTTCAGTGCCATTATGACATATGACCTATGGGATCCATGTAATTCAATAGAGCCCTACATAGGGTTTGCCTGGTCAGTTCCTCAGTTTATTTCTCCAAATCTAGTAAGGGTTATGTTCTCCAGGATATCAACTGCAAAAATTCCTATAAGAAAAATCCTTCTCTTTGGAGCCAGTGATTTACAAATAGATTCTTCTTTATTCATGCCCCACTCACGCTGATTGTAACAAAATGTATTTTAAGTTAGTGGCAGGTTTATGGGTTTCCTTAAACCTTAGTTTCCAGCATTGTTCCAGATTTCCCCCTATTTTTATATTTTCTAGATATTTTTCATAGAATGGAAGGGGATACTACACCTGCCAAAAATTCTCAAGCAATCACCTTTTCCAGAACGAATGGCCACATTTTAGATAATAATTTTAGGTGCTCTGAAAAAGCAGTGTTTTTTTTACCCATTTTTTCTTAACAGGTGTGCTTGAAACTGCTTTTGACTGATTTGAATGCAAACACCTCTATCACCACAAACAGTAAGTTGCCACTGATGTGCTTTTATTATCTCAAAGTAAGAGAAGTCTCAATAGACAATTAAACATCATATCCAACTATTGTCAGGACAAAGAATTAAGGACTAGTGTTCTAAAAGCAAAAAAAAAAAAAAATCTCTATTTGAGGGAGATGTCCTATAACACTTAATTTTCTAGTAAACATCCTATCTTATAGAAGGTTAACCCACATAGCTACTCAGGGATGCATTTTTGCAACTTAATCAGTCTTGCTGAATTCGTAAGGAATTTATATTACTTGAAAATTAAAAGTCTCATGGGTCTGTTAATGAAAAGTTTCTATGTTAGGTGACTGGTAATACTCCTTTGAAATTTTGCCAGGTCAAAGTTATTAGAGCAATGTTCCACGGAAAAGAATTTGAGGGCCTTTATTTTTCTATTTGTGTTGTTTTCTGAGGAAAATGTTTACCCTGACTGTGTACTCCCTCACCTTCTTCTTTGGGAAGGTGGGATGATTATCTCTTCAAGTACAATTCTTTTTTTCATTTTCCTTTTAGATCATTACTTATACCATCCACTCAATTGACTATCAAAGCACATGGGTTTTCCCTAAGTAGTAGTGTAAAGAACATGACAGTTTCATGCCAAAGAATTCTCTGTTGTCCAAATATTATCAACATCGCTGCCGTAAGAAATAACTTGGAAGGTTGCCTAAAGGATAAGCAGTTCATTAATTCCTCCTAATATCCTAAATTTACCCTTGCATTAGACCATCAAAAAGCTGCACACTTATACTACATTCTCTCAGATCTTCATTGAAGTGCTTCTTCTGAATTACAGTTTGGGGATATGCCATCACTTTGCTCCCAGGAAAACAGTATTAACAACAACAGTGATAATGTTGATGCTGATATTATTTTCCCTGTGACTGGTACTGCCACAGTCTTCCCCTAGCACCTCTAGGTCTTTATCTAGTTGGCATCAACTCAATCTTTCCATTTGCTAGATCAAAAACTTTGGGGCCATCACTGCCTCCTCTTTTCCTTTGATATCCCACACGTAATCCTTCATCACATTTTGTTGCCTCTAATCTCAAAAAAAAAATCCAGATGATAACCAGTTTTCACCTCCTCCACTGCCTCCATCATGATGCAAGCTATGATTACTGCTTACCTGAATAAACCCAGAAGCCTCCTGACAGAGGAATCAGGTGGCCTCATTAAAACGCAAGTGAGATCACATCACTCTTCTGCTCTAATTCTAGTAGCCCCCTCACATGCAGAAAGCAAGAAGGTATTTACAAGGTCTTACTGGGTCTGGCCCCTCATCAGCTCCCTGGCCTCATCTTCTGTCACTCTCTTCCTCTTTCCTTTGCTTCAGCCAAACTAGTCCCCTTGTTATTCTTTAAACACTTATGAACAGCTATTCTGCTCCCTCTGTCTGGCATGCCTTCCTTCACATAAACTCATGCCTTCTCGCTAACCCGTTAGGAGAGGCCTCTACCAGCAACCTTATTTAAAACTGAAACCATCCACACTTATCTTTGACACTATTTGCCCTCATTCCTGTTTTTTCCCTGTATTTATGGTCTCCTACCATGCTATGCATTTTACTTAAGTATTTTGATTGTTGTCTGCCTCCTCCTAGTTTAATTCAAACTCTTAGCAGGCAGGGATTTTGATCTGTTTTCTTCGTTGCTGCATCCCCAGTGTCTAGAATGGTACCTTGCATATAGTAAACATTCAATAAATATGTGCTGAGTAAGTGATTATGAAGAAGAATGACAATATTAGAAACTAACATAAGTTGCCTCTTTGTACTGGACAGACAACATCTTTACAGGAATTATTTAGGCTCACAGTCTTATAAACTGGGTGCTTTTGTTCTCCATCAGAGGAAACTGAGGCCTTCCATAGGAAATACTTCACTGAGGTCACACAGATGGCAGTGGCAGAGCTGAAATCCAAACCAAGTCTCTTCCTCCCCTAAGTCTCCACTTTCTTAACCGCAACATTGGACTTACTTTCAACAGAAATGCAATGACATTTGATTGTGTGTGTGTGTGTTATTTTATGTAGACGGCACTATTCACTATTTGAGACAGTTTTTCTGTTATGTAGATAGAAGAAATTTCAGGTCTCAAGGACGGACAAGCTATGTTGGCTCATTCTTCATCTTTTGGACTCTATGAAATGTCTAAATGTTTATGTTTCCATTTGGGTTCTTGACTAGGAAACTCAGAAATTTAGAGCTAATGTTTAGCATGCAATGTTGGGTGCTAATCTTAACCTTGGATTTATACTATTTTCTAAAATCCCCATTCTCATACACATTCCAATTTCCCTTGTTATGTACTTTACCTTTTATAGTATACAGTATTTGTATAAACTTCCCAAATGCATTTCAGAATGAGATGGCACGGAGATAGATACATATATTTATAAATTAAGGAATTAAGTTCTTGCACCAAATTGCTTTGGCCTCTTATACAACTACCTATTCTCTAGTTGTCCTTTAGTACTATGTTTTCAGCTTTGTATTGTAGGTGAGATACTAAAAGGAGCAGCCATGAAACAAAAATAGCATGCAAGTATTTCTTGCTTCTGTTTTCCATATGCCTATACCCTTAAAAAAATTGCAAAGGGGTTTGTGGAAGAGGGAAAGAGAAGGAAGAATGCTCTTGTGAGTGAAGAAGGTGGGGGATGAGGGAAAGCAGAGGAAGGCCAATGAAACCAAGAACAACAGAGATGGGTCCTGTCCCTGACATTTTTGCAAACCTGAGTTTGTGGGCCTATATATACATAAACTGCTTCAAGCTCCTTTTGGAACCGGTCATAGTCCAAACTAACCAATCAACCCAATAAAAAATAAATACAGAAACCAAAAAGAAGACATGCAAAAAAAGTGATATGAATGAAAGATAAAGAATTCAGAGTTAGAATGATATTATGTTCAAGGTTTGAAGTATAATCTTTAAATGATATTCAAATGATCTTTCTATTGAATACCCTGGAGGCTGAATTAAAATCTGTTGTATCAAATTTCTCTTTCCTGCAAGATGCATTATACATCTTAATGTAGTTGTGAGGAACAACCAATAATTTAATGTGAAGTACTTTATTAGTCTAAGTCCTTGGTAAATAGTGGTTACTATTATTAATTATGCATTTTTAGTTCTGTACTCTGAATTTTGAAACATGATCTTCAGGCCTTATTTCCCCTCATTTGTTTTCTTTCTTTCTTTTTTTTTTTTTAGCTTTAAAAAGTGGTTACAGCACATGGGGAACTGAATAATAATGATCACATCATGTTCTCAGTTAATGTGCATTTTACTACCATTAAAGTAGTCAAGAAAATATTGGTCGCTTATATGTGTAGAACAAACACAACTTGCAAACTCATTACAACCTTTTGAGTGTCTTTCCAGCTCTACTTCCAGAATAATTCTGGGGTGTTACGTTTGCAATCTGGACCACTTCTATTAAGCAGGAAGTGCATATTCCCTGAATGGAGGGTCACAGATAAAATCTGCTTTTCCCATTGCTGCTATCAGGATAATCTGTCTTTGGTCCTGGAGCTTTTGTAGAGATGTGAAATCAGAAAACGTAGTTACTATGGTGCTCTCCACTTCCTGGTGCCCATAATTCTCTTTAAAGAAAACTAAGATCCACTGTAGAAGACAGTGGATCTTAATTCCAAAATATCTCATAAGATTTCCAGCTTGGAAAAAATACTGGAATACATAGGGTCTCAGGCAGTTTACAGTGTCATTTTAAAATTTATTTTCTTTAGATAGCTGAATTTAAAGATTAATTAATGTTCTGTAAAGGCTTTTATAAGAACTTAGAAAGTACTTAAAGTTTTAGGCCTAAACTCTCTTACTTATTTATAGAAACTCTAGAGGAGCTATTGCAGTGAAAACTGGCATTTTTGTTTATAGTTTCCATGGTATGTGCCTTTTACAAATGTTAACATTTATAATGTCATATTATATATTTTGTGAGATTCAAAAAAAGTCAAAATTCCACTAACAAAGAAAAACCTAAATTCTTCAGGTTAAGGTCAATCTGCATGTAGCCTCATAAATTTTTCATAAAATTTTCACTTTTAAGAAGCTGTTAAGAAGGAAGATTGTAGGGTCTAATCTCAGTCTAATCTAATCTTAGGTTCTTAGTTTAATTGGCTTTCAAAAACTTCTGCATCAATCTCAATCTTTCATCAAAACCTCCATCTGAACCCCCTCTGCATAAAAAACTAATGATTCATTTTGCGCACAATTTAGCTCACATCAGGGTCAGTTAATACTATGAAGCCATGGTCTCATCTTATTCACTCTACTGCAGCTAGACTACGGAGGGGGAAAGTTAGAAAAAATGTATTATGACATGAATAGCCAATGGCCTGAAGGAGAAGAAACCTGAAACCAGACCAGGATGGAGGAATGAGCATTTTCCCCTTAACTGTCTTGACTGGAGAGAAATTTAGAGAAAAAACACTGCAGTATTAGAGAGAAACAAGACTGGCATTTCTGGCCTCTAACACTGAGATTTACCTACACTTAGCCAATTCCCTTTGGTCGCAGTGGCTTCATCTGGATTATGACATAAAGGGTTGGACTACTTGACAGTTGACATTAATATTTTATGATTCCAATAATGACTTGATAAAGTATAATATTGGTTATCAGAAGAAAATTATTAGAGACCTGTTGTTAGAGATATATTGTAGTTAACAATACCATATTGCATATTTGAAAGTTGTTAAGAGGTAAGATCTTAAAAGTTCTTATCGGACACAAAAAATTGTAACTACGTGAGGTGAAGGATGCTTCAACTAAACTTACTGTGGCAAACATTTTGTAACATATACATATATCAAATCATTATGTTGCATACCTTAAACTTGTACAATGTTGTGTGTCAATTTTATCTCAATAAGGTTGAGGAAAAATGTTACTTTTGCCAGTAGCTTCTTGCATAAGAAGTTTATGATCAATATACTGTCCAACTGTTTTAATGGTAGATATAAATTGAATTTCTACCTGTTTTACTTTTTTATTGTGAAATATATTTATAGCAGAGTATACAAACTTTCATAGAGAGTTTAATCAATATTATTATAACAATCAATCAGGTCAGGAAGTAGAACATCATTACAACCAGATACACTCCCCAGGTCATGCAAATTTTTCTAACCATACCTCTCTCTTTCCCATAGAGATAACCACTCTCCTGACTTTAGAGCACTAATTTCCTTACCTTAATCATGTTACCCCTATTTACTTTACCTAAACAACATAGTTTTGTTTCGCCTATCTTTGAGCTTGTACAAATGGAATTGCATTTTGTGTTCCTTTGCGATTTTCAGTTTTAATCAATATAATGTTTGGAAATTTTATTTTAATTGATGTATAATATTCTTTCATATGACCATACCATGTTTTTTTTTACCCATTTCACTAGTGAAGAACATTTAGGTTGAATCCACTTCGGGGCTATATTAAAGAATACTACTATGAACATAATGCATATTTATTGTGCTGCACATAACCATACATTTCTCTTGGAGATATATATAGATACGTATATAGATAAGAGTGGAATTCATTGTCACAGGAGATGCATATCCTCACCTTAACTGGATAATGCTATACCATTTGGCAAAGTTGTTTTGCCAGTTTACATAATTATCAGCAGTGCATGAGCATTCCTGATAGTTTTGTCACTAATTGTGTAAGTTTGTGTAAATTATACTCATTCACTCATCCATCCATCATTCATTCAAAAATTTTTAACATTTTCTATGTCCCAGTGAGTGTGCTAGGCACTGGGAACATGAAGATGAATACAACAGACACAATGATGCTGTGTCCACTCTAAACTGAAATAATGATAAACAAATCCTGAGCACCCCTCAGGATTTAGATTTCCATCAGCACTCCAGTGGGTCAACAAACTATGAACATGATTTTTCAGGAAAGATCCTACTGCAGAGGTAAAGAATCTAGTGCATATCATCCTGGTAATGATTAGAGATCATATTCAACAGCAGTTCAAGTTGCTTCCCTTCTATTCTATTGGTTTGATATGTGCATCTTATTTGAGGACTACTGTTCTTGCACATCACAAGGAATTATTCCTGTATTGTTGCTTTGAGGTTATAGGTTACATGTCTTAGCTTGACAAATTCCTGATGGAATGAAGAAAAGGTGTCTCAAAGCAGCAACAAATGGTATATTATGCTTCATGTCGGAATAATATTTAATCAGTTCAGTTTTTAAATAGGACCTCTTTTATTTCATTTAAATTCAATGGACACACTTTTCTGAGTGCCTCTGTTTTTGCATATGCATCTACTGTGCTCATAATTACAAAATTAGTGCATTTAAATCATGTACAAAGTCACCGAATCATTATAGCTTTGGTACTCAGATACAAATGTACATTTGTGTGCATAAATGTAGAATGAAAAGAAAAAAAGAAACCGAGAAAATGTGGCATTGAATATCAAGTAAAAGACTGCACAGCACAGCAATTCTCTTATTCCCACACTAATTTGCCAGAGGAGTTAATTCTGGTGACCCAAGTTTGGCAGTGGTCCACACAGCATGCAATTGGAGAATTATATGTCATCTGTAGAAGTATGAAAAAGTAATTTTTCTCAACTATACTATTTTATGCTATTCCTAATCCTTTAAACATAAATGCTTCTTTTAAAAATAGGTGTGTTTTTTTTCCTTTGGTGAGATTCATTTTTTAATAATCTTTGGTGGACATTTAAACCTCTATAGAATCTCTTAATTATTTAATGCAACTTGTCACTGCATTACTTCAAAAAAAAACATGAAAAAAGAATGAATCACATACAAAATAACAACCAAAGCAGTTGTAGCCTTCCCATATAGCTTAATGTATAAGTGTCAACGGCCAACAGAACGTGTGAAGCTCACGGTTTTGGATTCACACTCAATACAGGACACAAACAGTAGGGTTCTGTCTGTCATGGACAAATAAAGACTGCAGACTTTGTGAAGTGCTTATCACCGAGAGCGGTTTGCCAGTACTGTTTACAGTCACAAATACAAATTATTTACCGCAGCATATTAAGTAATAGGGTAGATTTATAGTAGCAGGAGAGGCTGATAAAACCACTGGCAAGATGCAGCTTGTAGAAATAAACAAATTAACCAGAAGGAGCAGCTGGAGAAAGAAGTGCAGGCATATGTGTGTGCATTTGGTTAAAATGCAATGTTGACTTCAAAATGACGGGAAAAGAATTCTCTTCCTTCTCCTATGCTCACCCTAAGGCACAGAATCTAAACAGGATACTTTCAAATTTCATTGTCTGTCTACTGCTGGAAATCAGGTGTAGTATATGTAAGCCTTCTACTATTGCTGTTAGTCTGAGATCTTTCATAACAACCCCTTTGGCTATAAAAGGCAAAGGCTGTTACAAGAGTGTGTATTTTCATTGTCAGCTACAGAAAAAATGAGCAGGGAATGAGAGCCCTAGGACTTACAGACTTGCTTCAATCTAAATATGGCTTGCAAACTATTTTTGCTCTATCATTTTGGAAATCACTACACACACACACATGCACACACATTACTGTAGAGAACACTTCTGAAAGTTTCAAGTTAAAAAAAAAGGCTCTTCCTTGGGTTACATAATTTTAATTATGTCTTCCTTCTGGCATTTTAGCAGGTGGCATTTCAGTGATCAATGAAGCTGTGGCATCTGCGCTTCCTTGTATATTATGCTAGTCTGCCAGTCCACTGATCTAGAATTACATTATTGTCACCATCATTTTTAGATGCCTATAAAAACCAGGTCTTCTGGCACCTTTCCTCCTTTTTTTTTAATTTTTTTTAATTTTTTTTATTTTTTAATTTTTTTTTCAACGTTTATTTATTTTTGGGACAGAGAGAGACAGAGCATGAACGGGGGAGGGGCAGAGAGAGAGGGAGACACAGAATCGGAAACAGGCTCCAGGCTCTGAGCCATCAGCCCAGAGCCTGACGCGGGGCTCGAACTCACGGAACGCGAGATCGTGACCTGGCTGAAGCCGGACGCTTAACCAGCTGTGCCACCCAGGCGCCCCATCCTTTCCTCCTTTTTTAGCACGAGAGATATCCCGGATTCCCTTATATTTTATTCTGAAGAAAACATTTTTGTCCCCCAATTCTTTTTCTTTGCCTCTTTGGCATCATTTAAGATCCTTACATTTATGGCATGTGCAGCAGTCAAGACACATTGGAATAGACATGCCAAAACAAAAACACTTAACCTAATCAGGCACTTAATAAATTATAGTTGAATGACTAGATACCAAATGTGTCTGGGAAATATGGCATCTGGACATTTCAAATCACTTCCATCCTGCATAAAGACACTTTGTATATACCTTTGGCTTTGGTGTAGTGTTTAAAACATGTCATGTCTACCGCCTCATCTGATCTTCACAGTATTCTTATAAAGTAGGCAGGAAAGACATTCATTCAATGTTTATTGAATATCTCTTATGTGCCAGGCACCATTTTTGGCACTAGGAATAGCGAAATAAATAAAGGAAACTTCTCTGTTTTAAGGAAGAGGGATAGTGTTCTAGAGGCTATCATTGCCCATCTGTAAATGTGGAAACATAAGTTCAAAAAATTAAAAGTTAACCCGTGGTAAAATGTTGGTTCCCAGGTTACTCATAACACTTCTTCAGATTGGTGCTAATTGCTGCAAAAAATGATGATGACAAACTCTGAATGGAAATAATTCGGTTAATCTGAATGGAGATCCTCAACTTGGACTCGACACTATAGCATGTGAACTTTTAAAAGACTCTTTAAAGGATTTAAAATTTTTAACTGCACTGGGGAGAAATACTTTTGTTATATGTATCAGATTTATTGCATAAACTGCTTCTGGTAAGTTATGAGCAGAAAGCAAATAAATTCTTTCTCACTAAGTCCCCTTCAGTCAATTGCTATAATATCTTTCTTCCTTTCTTCTTTGTATAGTTGTTTCTGGTATTTCAAAGATTAGCCCAGTTTAATGTAATCACTCATTCAGGTGAAAATTTCTCTTTCTCCTGGCTGAAGCCTGGACTCAATACCCCCATATGAACCGGGGCTACAGTCAACTTCTTTACTCCCCACCTCTGGCTCTTTTAGACTTCTCCCCCATTCACAGTGCTCCCTCTTGATTCCTCAGGTATGAGTGGGGAGACAAAGGAGAAGCAAAAAGAAGATAGGTCTCACTTGACTGGTATAGGTATAACCTAATATTGGGACCCTATGGATTTGGTTAACCAAATGCTGTTTCTTTTTTTTCTTCTGGGATGCTTCTGAGGGATTTCAGACTCCTGTTGCTGGAGGTCTTCTAGCTGCAATCCTCTGACATGGGCAAGTCTCTTCTGGTTGATGAGTCTGTCTTTCCTCTGTCCTGTTTTGTCCTTTGTCCACTGCAAGACAACTTAAGCCTGGCTCTCTTCTGTAGAATCCACATCAGGTTCATGGAAAAAATGTGCTTTTGCCCTGCCAACCTCTGGAAGGAGAGGCCATTCCTAGAGTGCTGCTCTTAGCTCTGCTCTCAGAGCTGACCTGCCTTGCCCACCTGCCAGCCACTGACCTTTACACTTTTATAGGCATGAATCAGATACCCATAACCTCATCCCCCAATCTCTAGGAGACTCAAGTGAAGAATGCCCAAGGTTCCTCTGGAATTCTCCCTTACTTGGCATGAAGGGAAAGAGAAAGAACCCTCTTCCTCTGCACTGAAGATAGGAAATGCAACAACATCACATCTAGCTTGTCTCAGAAGAAATCCTAACTATCACACTTCATCAACCCATAGCCAAATGGAGTTGGCTCGAACTGCCATTATAAAATATCACAGATAAACTGGTTTAAACAACAAGCATTCATTTCTCACAATTCTAGAAGCTAGGAAGTGTAAGATCAAGGTAGCAGCAGTTTGGGCTCTATCTATCTATCTATCTATCTATTTATTTATTTATTTATTATTATTGAAAGCAGTTTCCACACCCAATGTGGGGCTTGAACTCAAGACCCTAAGATTAAAGGTCGCATGCTCTACCAACTGAGCCAGCTGGGCACCCCCAGATTTGGTTCTTGGTGAGAGCTTTCTTCCTGGCTTACAGATGGCTGCCCCCTTGCTGCATCCTCACAGAAAGAAAGGCGAGGTGGGGAGAAGAAAGGAAGGAAGAAAAAGAAAGAACATACTACTTTTTTGTCTCCTATGTCATTAATCCCATCATGAAGGCTCCACCTTTATAATCTAATTACTGCCCAGAAGTTTGATCTCCAAATACCATCACACTGAGCTTAGGGCTTCAATGTATGAATTTTTGGGGAACACAATTCAGCCCATATAAGAGGCTGATGGGCCAAAACTCATCAAACCACCTTTTGGTCACCCCTTTTGAAGAATGGCATGTAAAATTTAGAAACTCAATTTATGATGGAGGTATTTAGACTCATTTTTATCAGTTTTGTGAATTCCTCTGACATGCTGAGATAGGAAGAATATTTGAGTACCCTTTTAAATATATGAATGCTTGAAAAACTAACCTTGATTTCATTTATAGAGATTTGTCTTTTCTTTTAAATACTAATATTTGTCTCCTGTTTGCATTTGCTTTATTGTTTTATATTCCCCATATTTTTCACATATATAAAAATCATTTAGTTCTAGAATAAATGACCTGTCCAATAGAACTTTTGGTGATGATGGAAAATTCTGCTCTGTCCAATATGGTAGCCAATATCTATCTTTGACTATTGAGTACATGCAATGTAGCTAATGCAATTAAAGGTTGGAATTTATAATTCTATTTAATTTAATGAAAATTTTCATTAATTTTTTAATTAAATTAAATTTTCATTTAAATTAAATAAAATTAGAAAGTTAATTAAATTTGAATAGCCACGTACATTTAGGATCTACCATATCAGATAGTACAGTACCAAATTACTAAAATTTTGATCTCTACTTCTTTTGCCTTATATAGTAGTATCCAGAACGATGTCCTACTTATAGTACATTATATTATTCTACTCAGAATACTGAATGACTATTATTTCATCATTTCACATTAGCCAAAATTAGCATTTAAATATGTCTAGTTTGTGATATTAGAAAAAGCCACTTCCATTCAGTAATGGAATACCAAACGATGTCCCTTTCTATTTGCTACCACGACTATGCCTATGCTTTTTCTATATCATGCAATAAAGTGATTTTGGAAGGTAGGACTTAGCAGTGTGCATTCTTTATTCTTCAAAGCAGCAGCTTTAGAGCAATGACTACATATGTTCTGAGACTGAGTACTACCAGAACAAGGATACAATGGTTCGTATGGTTTCCAAGGTCAATCATCATGGAAAAGATGGATTGCAAGGGCCATCTCAGGCATCAGGTAATTTACAGCTATTACAAAACACTCTGGCTTATGGATCTTTCCTTGCTTTGTTGAAATGTACAATGTCTTTATACAAACAAAACCATACTACCTTTGATAACTGCACTTTATATTGAACCAGCTACTTCCGAAACTTACTAGGAGCCCCACATTACCCTTAGTTAACCTAGCAAATTTTCAGTATTTTTGCTTATTATTTTTTGTAGTTACCATTTGCTAGTTTGCCAAAACATACAGTTTCTATCCATTGTTCACCAGTTTAAGTAGAATATCATTGACACCAAGCTTCAGTGAGTATGCCATAGGCACAATTCCAAGATTTTGTTGGCTACTAATTCTGTCCTTTAAAACAATTGGTGGCACAGAAGTAATACTGATGCCAATGCATAGAGGTCATATGTGAATTCTGAATCATTTATACATCTCCAGCAGCCCTTTATTTTTTTTTTATTTTTATTTTTTTAATTTTTATTTTTTTTCAACGTTTATTTATTTTTGGGACAGAGAGAGACAGAGCATGAACAGGGGAGGGGCAGAGAGAGGGAGACATAGAATCGGAAACAGGCTCCAGGCTCTGAGCCATCAGCCCAGAGCCTGACGCGGGGCTCGAACTCACGGACCGCGAGATCGTGACCTGGCTGAAGCCGGACGCTTAACCGACTGCGCCACCAGGCACCCCTCCAGCAGCCCTTTAAACTACTGCAGAAAACTTCCATTTGTTCTAGAACTTCATTTTGGAGTTATGCTCTAAAAGATGGAGGGAAATCAGTTATCAATTTTCTGGGACTACTCTTCTAGGAGAAAACCCATCAAGTTTATATTTCATAGGCTTTTAAATCTTCAGAACAAATTCTAAAGGAAAAATATTTTCTGACTGACACCAACTATTCTGATTATAGTAGCGGTTTTAGTCCACATTTGTAACTTCATATAATGTGGTATTATTGGTATCTATTGGGAAATAACATTATTATCAGACATGTTGGTTTTGACACAATCAGATCCATGGGACTGTTTCAAACTAAAGATGGTGAATAAAGCCAACAGCCACTGAAAATAGTAAACACCATTATCAATGTGTATTGTCAGAGTTGAAGAGGCCATCAGATACATCTTGGTGCATTAAAGCACTATAACTCAGGTACGATTTAAATTCTTCATTCTTTGAGTATGAATGATGATATGAATAAAGACATTTTGTCCTAACTTCCCCCTAAAGACCATCCTTGCTGCTTTATTGTGTATCAGTCTTTTACATTTTCCAAAATCCTATGGTACTTCTTGCTATTACCTGATTTGGCAATTTAATGACTTCTAGTATCCACCTCTCATATACATATTGTGTTTATGAACAGAGGAAATGCCTCAAACATTTTCTATATTTTTCACAACACCTAGTATGACTCTAGGAATAGAATGCATCTAATAAATGTTTGTTTATTTGTAATAAGTATAATGCCAACCATTTGGGGGGAGGAGAAACTAGATTTAAATATTGCTATATTTTACCAGTAGTGATTAAGCACTAGTACCTCATTTACTCAGGTAAGGCGCTCTGCGTCTTACATAAGTTTGCAATTGTCTTTTTTGTGTGATCATATTTGAAAGCAGAGTAGCTCCCAAAAGGTTAATTTCTGGGGCTTATTAGTTCTTTATTCGATAAAACTATGAATTTCCTTTTCTTTTAGATATTTTTTCAGAGCCGTAGTTATTTTTTTCCCATTTCTTTGTAGTATCTCTAAACCAGAGGGCACAGAGTCTCTTTCCTAATTCTTCTTTTTTTCTGTAAACGTTAAGAAAGTTGTTTAACAAACAGAACCATCTCATTCCCACAGGGAAACACTAACCAGAGGCAAACAAAGCACCCAGTGGTGAGGTGGTATCTATGCTACTTATCAAAAGCAAACACACACTCCTCTACAATAGAGTGAAAACCACCACAGCAACTTCACCCCTCAGTCAAGCATTGTGCATCTGTTCACTCAGATGGGTGGAAAAGAAAGAGGAAGAAAGAAAGAAATTGGGAAAATCATTTCAGCTGTGGTCTTTGGTAAACTAGCAGTCCTATTTATGAGGAAAAGTCAGGGAACCAATATTAATTACAAACTCTATTCCACCATTGCTTTTAGCATAGTTGGGAAGCTCTGGAATATTAATTATTTAAGGTATTGGAAGACAATGGAAAATGTTCGGATGTTACTGAAGCAACTGGCTTCTCTTCTGGTAAGTTTCTTTCAACACCATATAAAAAACATGACCTCTTCTTTTTCATCATCTTTTTCTCATACTCATGTCTCACACCCCTACCTTTGCTTCTCTGAGAGTATTGAGGACATTAGACTTTGCAACAAGCTGTTTTCCCCAGGTAAGTCATTGTTTTTTTTAAATGTTTGTTTGTTTGTTTACCTATTTATTTAATTTATTTTTAATATGAAATTTATTGTCAAATTGGTTTCCATACAACACCCAGTGCTCATCCCAAAAGATGCTCTCGTCAATACCCATCACCCACCCTCCACTTCCTCCCACCCACCATCAACCCTTAGTTTGTTCTCAGTTTTTAAGAGTCTCTTATGCTTTGGCTCTCTCCCTCTCTAACCTCTTTTTTTTTCTTCCCCTCCCCAATGGACTTCTGTTAAGTTTCTCAGGATCCACATAAGAGTGAAAACATATGGTATCTGTCTTTCTCTGTATGTCATTGTTTTTAAACCCACACCCAAGAAGAGAAAGTGAAAGAAAGTAGTAGTCAGAAAGTTAATTCACAGTTACCTGGAGATCTGAACTTTCCAGAAGTGCTTAAAAATCATGGGGACTGAGAGCTATGTTCCACTTTGGGAGTCAATGGCACAATGGAAGTAAATATAAGCGATTTCCAAAATTGCTTTCAATCAAAGCAGCATAAAGTGGACTACAAGACAGAGGTTCAAAATGGAAATAAGTCACATGTAAATTCTAAGTGAATATTAAAATATTGCCAAATCTGTCATTTTCAAGAGCTAAGAAACTCTTTTAAATTGAAGAACACAATATGACTTTTGCAACACAAAAGATAGTGCTTAACATCATAAATGCATTACTACTGTTGCAATACATTGAACTAATTATGCCATGAAATTCATATTGTACAACTACTGGATCAAGATCTGCACGATGTTTATTGTAGCATCCAAGTCACCAGTGCAATAGGAAAACTGTTATTTTTAACAAAAACTATTAGCATTTGTTGAGTAGTTAATACTTTCAACAACCATGATACTTTGTGATTTATTGGGCCTAATGTGTTAAGTAAAATCATGAAACTATTATTCCTGAGGTCACCTCAATGGTAGGCCAATGAGTCCTAGAAATTTCCAGGATAACCCTAATAATACTACATAGCTTCCTTCAACTACTTCTTAAGAGAGCACAGTTCTTGACTTGGCAATTAACTGACCATGTAAATTTGGCCAAGTGACATAACTCTGAGATGCAGTTTCTAATCTACATAAGAGGGGATAAGACATATCTTTCTCATTGAGTTGTTACAAAATTAAATGAGATAATGCATATAAGACTCAATAAACATTAAGTCTCAATAAACACTCAATAAAGATGGACTTCTTCCTCACTTAAAAAGTATTCAATGTATATTTGAAAAACATCTGCTAAAAAATTAAAACGAAAGATTGGACTGTGCATATACCTGAGGGAATATACCTCATACTCCTCATACCTGCGGCTGCCAAGATTGTTATGCAATATTTGTGAGAGTCTGGTGAAAGATGAAAGTATATGTGAATGGATCCATGGCACTGTCAAGTTATTAGTGGAATTAAAAGAAGTTGTTGATTGATGGTTTTCAACAGCGATTACAGCAGCCATTACCCTAGGTTCATAAGAGTGAGTATGCATTCATTTCAAATGTAATGAATCTTTAACATATCTTATGTCTTTAAGATTTCACAGTTCATATAAATGGCTTTTATGGAGAAAGTCCACTTTATTTTTCTGCATTGAGATCTAAGATTTGGCATCTTTAATTTATTGTGGATCTTACAGAAAGCACTGAACCAAGAAGAGGACACATGGTTAATTATGTGTCACTTTAGGAGAAATGTAACACACAATGAACAAAAATGACTTTCATAAAGTGTATATTATATTCTAATTGGTTACTTGCACCTTACAAATTAAAGATAATTAGCAAAAAGATATTTTTGCATCATAGAGCTGCTATGTCACTTGGCCAGAATTATACAGTCAGTCAACTACCAAGTCAAGATTTAAGCTCAGGTCTTCTTGATTCAAAATTGCTATTCATTCTATTTTCTGTGTTCTCTAAAGAATTTGTAAGAAGAAATGGGTGGTATTGAGGGTTTTCATGAAAATTGCTAGAATTATATTGAATTAATTAGTTAATTAATTCAATTAATACTGAATTAAGATTGGGCAAAAAATAGTCTTTATTGTCTGTATTTGCTATAAGAAAGGCAAGGCTGCTCTGTGAAAACTTGAATCTCTCCCTTTGCCTTTAGTTCCCTTATTTAGTGAATAAGTTTTACATTTAACCTATATCAGGGGGTATTGTGAAATTAATTTGTAGAGCCAATTTGAAAAATTCATGTTAATAAAAATATTTTAAAGCATGTACAACAGGAAGACCAACCTATCAAAACAGATATTGGCAATACACAATAAAAACAGAAATTATAACAACTTGGTATATTATCTATCAATAAAATCTTTACCTATTCCAATTCAAAAAAATTATTTAATGTTTATTTATTTTTTGAGAGAGACAGAGTGTGAGTGGGGGAGGGGCAGAGAGGGAGACAGAATCCGAAGCAGGTTCCAGGTTCTGAGCTGTCAGCACAGAGCCCCATGTGGGGCTCAAACTCACAAACGCAAGATCATGACCTGAGCTGAAGTCAGACGTTTAATTGACTGAGCCACCCAGGCACCCCTACTTATTCCAATTTTTAATTAGTGTTACCCATTCCTAAAGTCAATGAATGCAATAACCTATTATGTAAATGAAGATAAGATTTTAAAATGATGTTGATAAATAAGAAATCAATGTAAGCATAATGTTCAGGTATCAGTGGTAAGTCATTCTCATTCTTCCTTCATCAAAACTACTCCTTAACCTGAATGGCTTCCATTAACCATAACTGATTAGACAGGAAGAAGTTGGCTATATCTTTCCTACTCTGTCAGATTATCCATTCAGATTTTTTTAAATTAAAAGAAACATAAAAAGTAAAACCATTTTAATTTTTAGTAATTTTTCTTTTCTTTGTTGCTTTTTTGATTTGTTTCTTTTGAAACCATTTCCAAAGATTAAAATAACTTATTATGCTTGGAAAATCTAGAGCTTGGTTAAAGAAGTATAAAAGATTGATTGTTGAGACATTCCTATTACAAGTTTTATACCTGAATGCTCTTCAATCATTCTGAGAACCACTCCCTGCTGGAAGTGTGCTGCAATAAATACCTGAATAAAAATGATCTTGGTAATGCACTAGGTCAGAGGAGTAAACTAACAACCTAAAAGAAATACGTCAACCTTTTTTCACAAAGGACTACAAAATTGGGGCGCCTGGGTGGCTCAGTCGGTTAAGCGTCCAACTTTGGCTCAGGTCATGATCTTGCAGTTGGTGAGTTTAGCTCTGTGTGACAGCTCGGAGCCTGGAGCCTCTTCAGATTCTGTGTGTGTGTGTGTGTATGTCTCTTTCCCTCTCTCTCTCTCTGTCTCTCTCTGCCCCTCCCCTGCTTGCACTCTGTCTCTGTCAAAAATAAACATTTTTTTTTTAAAAAAAGGACTACAAAATAGATTTGTGACCATTAACATTTTTGATTATCAGCCACAATAAAAATACATCTTACATCTTGATCAAAAACGCACATACATTAAATCACCAACCATTACTTTCCCTCAGCTACAAAAGTGTTTCTCCTATTAGAAGAAAGATATTGATATATTAAATACAACAAGAGGGGTCAATAAACTGAGTATAGTTCTTAAATTTATGGCAACTACAATAATAAAGTTAGAATGAGTGTTTTTATTTTTTATTATTTATTTATTTATATTTAAATTCAAGTTAAATTCAAGACTACACAATGTAGTCTTGGCTTCAGGAGTAGAATCCAGTGATTCACCTCTTACATATGACACCCAGTGCTCATCCCAAAAAGTGCCTTCCTTAATGCCCATCACCCATTTAGCCCATCCTCCCCACCTACCCTCCAGCAACCCTCATTTTGTTCTCTGTATTTAAGAGTCTCTTATGGTTTGCCTCCCTCTCTGTTTTTATCTTATTTTTCCTTCCCTTCCCCATGTTATCTGTTGTGTTTCTCAAATTCCAGATATTAGTGAAATCATATTATACCTGCCTTTCTCTGACTTATTTCGCTTAGCATAAATCCCTCTAATTCCAACCACATTGTTGCAAATGGCAAGATTTCATTTTTTTTTCATTGCCAAGGAGTATTCCAGTGTGTGTGTGTGTGTGTGTGTGTGTGTGTGTGTGTGTGTGTGTATACCACATCTTCCCATTCATGGACTTTTGGGTTCTTTCCATAATTTAGCTATTGTTGATAGTGCTGCTACAAACATTGGGTGCATGTGGCCCTTCAAGTCAGCATTTTTGTATCCATTGGGTAAATGTCTAGTAGTGTAATTTCTGGATCACAGGATAGTTCTATTTTTAATTTTTTGAGGAATCTCCATACTGTTTTCCAGAGTGACTGTACTAGTTTACATAGAATTCATAATTTTTAAACCATCAGGAAAAAAAAAAAACCTTCAGCTATTCTAAGAAAGCAAAAGTGAATAAAAATGAAACAAAATGATATATAAAATTGAAATTATGGACAAAAAGACAAAGCTAAGTACTAATAAAATAGCAATTACAATATATTTACATAACATAAAACTAAAAGACATAGAAACTATGAGATGAATTGTATACAAAAAGATACATCAGGCACATATGAACCCAAAGAAAGCTCCAGTAATACTAACATTTGGAAGCACAGAACTTTAGGCAAAAAAAAAAAAAAAAAAAAGTAATAATAATAATAGAGGACAAAGAAAGATGTCATATTTTAAAAATGAGGAATAGATGGAGAAGATACATTTATCATAAAGACACATGTATCCAACAATAAATCTTTAAAATACATAAAGGATTAACTGACAAAACAAGAAGTGATAAATAAAAATTTGCATTAAATATTTTGTCATACCCCTTTCAGAAAACATAAACCATGCAAAAACAAAAACAAAACATAGTTATACAGTAAACCTCAACAACAAAAACCTTTATAACCACTGCTAGGTTTGAGTTATCAATCATATATGAAATTCTGCCTCTCAAATCAGAATACACAATCTGTTTAAGTATAAACATTTACAAAATTGGCCATTTATTAGGTCAAAAGATTCTCGCAGTAAATTTCAAAGGATCCACACAATGCTGACTATATTCTACCATTTTTCTTCCATTCTCATTTATTCGCTCCCCTCCTTCTCTCTCTCTCTCTCTCTCTCTCTCTCTCTCTCTCTCTCTGGCTCTGTCCCTCAGTCCTTTACACTATCTGTAAGTTTCACTGTGGTTCAATCTACATACATATAGAAAAGTGCACAAATTGTAACTGCACACTCAATTAATGTTCACAAAGTGAACAGATCAGTATAGCCAGTATTACCAGAATCCAAAAAGCTCCTTAGTTATCCTCTTCTAGATGTTATCCTTCTACAAGGCTCTCCTGATTTCTAATACAATAGATGGAATCATATATACTTTTTTGTTTGATGTCTTTTGTTTATCATTATGCTGTGAGTTCCACCCAGTTTGCAGATTTCTTATGTTTTATTTTCTTCTCATATTTTCACGTATTCAAATATATTGCAATATATTTATGGACATCTGGGTTCTTAAAGGTATTTTCAGTTCTAGAGCTTCCACAAAATATTTGGTGAGGAAATGTACACTTTTTGGGGGGGGGTTCTATATAGGTATGGAATTACTAGGTTATAAGGTATACGTATGTTAAACTTTAGTAAATAACAGCAAACAGTTTTCCAAAGCGCTTGCATCAATTTGCATACTATTTCTCAATGTATGAGGGTTTTAATTGCTTTGCATCCTTGCCTACACTTGGTATAGTTTTTCTTTTTTAAAGTAGCCATTTGGTGAGTATCTATGGTATTATGTTACAAATTCAATTTTTGTTTCTATAATGAAGTTGAACATATTTTCATATTTCTATTGATCATTTATATATCCTCTTTGACTCAAGACTTTTGCTCATTTCTACATTCAATTGTTTATGTTTTGATTATTAATTTGTAGAACTTCTTTACATATTCTGGATACAAGGCCTTTGCTAGATAATAATATTGCAAATATGTTCTCCAATTCCATGGCTGGGTTTTTCCACTACTTGATATCATTTGATGCACAGAAATTTCTAGTTAAAATGTGACTTTGTTTACTTCTTTTCATTTTTCTTCATTTTTTTCCTACATGGTTAATGCTATTTATATGCTATTTAAGTAATCTTTGCCAGCACCATTTCATGAAAAGATTCCCTTATGATTTTTTTAAAAAGCTTATTGTTTTGCCTTTCACATTTATTTCTACAGTCCATCTGGAATTGTTTTTTGTTTTGTTTTGGTTGTTGTTTTGTTTTGTTTTGTTTTGTTTTTGTTTAATGCATAAAGTATAGTCAATATACCTCTATTTTTTTTTAAGAATTTACCTTTTCTAAAAGTGGGTCATAACTTTAAATATTACCTTCAGTTTTGAAGCAGATACTGAATGGTGCCACCAATATTAAATAACTTTTAAAATAGCTTAAACCTAGGAATGATCTTATAAAATTCAGTGTTCTTTCAACAATGGCATGGTGAAGTGTTTTGGACTAGAAATCAGGTGATATTTCACCTACGACAGCTGTCAAAATGGAAGCAAATCAGTTTCTGGACATCATTCTTCTCAGCCATAACATGTGTGGCTTTTGATCCAGGTCCCTACCTAAGATCTTTCCTTCCAATTATAACCTTTCCCCTTCTTGAACATCTTTATGCCATCTTGCTTGCTTAACGGCAAGAAATTGCACTGGGTACCCATCTTAATGATGACCTTAAAATATTTCAATTATGTTAAAACTTAGCAAACTGTAAGTATTTCCCCAAATACCATCCATCCTTACACAACAGCTGCTTTATTTTCCAATATTTCTTTCTACTTTTTCTTCCTACTTATTTATCTATACATGTTTACATACTTCACTTATTCAATCACAGTTTTGTTTTGTTTTTTTAATTTTTTTTTCAACGTTTATTTATTTTTGGGACAGAGAGAGACAGAGCATGAACGGGGGAGGGGCAGAGAGAGAGGGAGACACAGAATCGGAAACTGGCTCCAGGCTCTGAGCCATCAGCCCAGAGCCTGACGTGGGGCTCGAACTCCCGGACCGCGAGATCGTGACATGGCTAAAGTCGGACGCTTAACCGACTGCGCCACCCAGGCGCCCCTCAATCACAGTTTTTTAATACAACTCTACTATTTAAATCCTTAGGTGTGCAATTCACCATTTCTGTCTCAAGCTTCTCTGGATAATAGTCATATTTGTTCACTTCATGACCTTTATGGGAAAGTTCAATGTAAATTACAGCCAAAAGTGAAATAAGGTTTAAAAAAAAAAAATGGGACTGAATCAAACTACACAATACATTTAATATATTACTTTTCATATAAAAAGGGAAGGCATGAGGAATCTAATGATTAAGTAATTTTATAGCTTCAAATACACATACACATAAAATAAAATCCTTTGATAATGCAACAAAGACAATCAGATTTTCTTTATCTTGATTTCATCCTGCCTCTAACATGAACTTGCAGATGATTTCCTTATAAGGAATAATACCTCCCCAGCTTCTGACCCATTCTGACCCAATAATAATAACCCAGGAAACTAGGCTCATTATTAAAAAAACAATTACTATAAAAAGAGTACTATTTGGAAAATAATGATTACACTGTAATAGTTAAAATTAACAACCCTCAGAAATTCAATATCCTTTAAGCATTCCTAACATAATAAATTGGATATATAGGATTAGTGGTCATTTTAAGTGATAGTAATTATTTAGTAACACTCATATAGAATAAAATATTTGCTCCTGATAACAACTGAAAGCTACCTTATACTTCTAGATATTTAAATAACTGCATTGGTAAACTGCACCTATAAGAAATCTCAAGAGTTCTTATTCCATAAAAATTATTGTAGTAATATGATGCTTCCTTATGACTAAAATGACACAGTCATGTAATACAGTCACTCAAATGGTCATCTTTCCTGTGTAAGGAGAACAAGTGTGCCGTTACTATTACTGGAGACAAAATGATTAAAACATTGACTTATTGACATTCAAGGTTTTTTTTTTCCTCTGCTTATAACAGCTAAAATGAGTTTATAAATTACCTGTGTGTGTTACACACATGGTTTGAAAGCTGCTCTTTAGCTGCCACAACCCAGTGGAAATAAAAGGACAGCAATTAAACAAGCATCCTAATTATCATAAACTCTGAGGAATATGTGAACAGAGTGCCAGGAGGCATTCATTCATTTTCATGCCAGAATGTGCTTTATTTAAGCATAGTGCAAATCACCAAAGCATTTGAAATCTATGCTAAGGTAAGACATTCTTGTAAATGGAGATGTCTTTGAGCAAACTACCCTGAGTGAAGAATGACTATGCCATCTAACATCAATTTTCACTGTGAAAAAAAGACTTACATTATAGTGAACATATTCATACTAACCGTGATGCATCTTCACAATTTCAAAATAATTAGTCAAGCTGGGCATATCAGCCAAAAACTACTAGGCAAACAAGTTGTATTAAACAGTGAAGAAACAAAACAATAAAACAGAACAACCTGTTAATTAACGGAAATTTTCTCTAGTTTAATACTTGAATAATCACTAATCACAAAGTAGTCTATTTTATTTTTTGTCAACTCTGAAAAAATGCTTTCTTATATTGCCCTGAAACCTTTTATGTATATCCATCTGTCCTTGCCTCTTGAGACCAAGGGGAAAAAAAGAATCTAGTTGATTTTCATGAACAGACCTTAGCCTTTACATATTTAAAAAATAAATCATGTCCTCCCCTTACATTCTCCTCTTCCCAATAGTCAACTATTCCACATCAACCTGGTTTTAGGCTCTTTTTGACTGAGCTGTATCCCTTATGAATATGTCCAGTCTGTCCATAATGGTGTGCAATATTCCAGTCAGACCATTCCAGTACAGATTAAGAATGGTTTCTATGTGCTGGCTCTAGCTATTCTTCATATAGCCATCATCAGATTATGTTGGCCACATCATAATATTGAGCACATCACTCTCTGGCCTCTAGTGACTCAACCAAAGCTACATTTGTGCAAATCTGAGTCATTTTTTAAACATGCTCTATTTAGCCACATCGTGCTCATTATTCAGAGGCAAATGTAATAGGTGGAAGGTCTTCCCATTATTCCATATTATGCTTGTTAGAATATTTTTCATGTTCATTGCAGTATCAGAACTGCATTGCTAAGTGCTTCCCAATACCTTCAACTTATCTTCCAAAGTCTCATGCCATGGAAATGTGACTAACTTTGGTGTAGAGGCCACTTTTAGGCAATAGGCTTGAGCAATGGAAACTTGAGTAAGGTAAAAGGGCCCACGGTGACCACTGGACTGAATGCAAACAGACTCCTTAGGTGACCCACCTCACAATACCCACTGGCACCAGCTGACCAATGGGGTACTTACAACCAGGCACAGGCACCAAAAAAATAAAATTCCATACATTCCCATACCTCCTCACTTTCCCCCTTAACTACAGCCCCCTATTACAGCCTTCTGGCAGTCTTACCTTTGCCCTCAGGGCCCGCTGCTCCCTTGCAGTGTAATCAATAAATTTCTATCTCCTTTGTTCTGCCTTGGGTGATTTCTTCCATTGCCTGTGCCACAAGCTTCCACAGGATCAGGTCGCCCCACATTTGGAACTTCAGAAATCTGACTTTATGACCCCTGTCTGCTTGTCAACTTAAACATCATGATAACTTCCACTTTTCACAAGGGTCTGGTCACTTCCAGTGGCATAATGACTAAGAGCAGAGCTCTCATACCAGATGGCCTTATTTTCAATTCAGTTTCTGCTGCTTATTAGTTGTGAGGAGTTAAACTCCTGATGTCTTCTTTCTTTGTCTGTACAATGAAAATGATAACAATATCTGCCACATAGTTTGTGAGGATTCATTTGATTAAAATATAATTAGTTACTAAGAAAGCTTCTAGTTCATGGTAAGTCTTAGGTGATAACCTATTAATTTGCAACCCATTTGTTTTATGTAGCCCATTGGTCAGCTAGGGCTTATGGATATTTTGAGATGAGTCACCTAATGGGCCTGTTTGTGTTCAGGCCCAGTGGTCACTGTGGGCCCTTTTACCTTACTCACATTTCCATTGCAACCCATTTGTGGGACTCATCCAGAATAGTGATCCTATTATGTATTCTGTCAGACAATAGTTTTTCAGAAATTATTATACTTATGAATCACCTTCCTTAAATGCATATTTTCATGTCCCATCTGATTTGTTAGTTCTTTTGGCATTTTTATTTAAAGTAGGACATATAGGCACATAAGACAAATGGGAGAAATACTTATTACACTTCCGAATTTTTAAGTTGGTGATTTTCTATTATTCATAAAGATAAAAATCAAGCATGGTTCCTTATGAACTTCTTCTAGAAATTAAAATTATTTTACCCTATTAATGATAAAATTAGTCAGCATTTTTAACAATTCCTTCCATTTACCTCCCCTAATGAAATTACTTATATGTATTTTTATTATTTAACTCCTAACTAATTCCTACTCAAATTTATGCTGTTGTAATTTCTCAAAAGTCAATATATTTTTAACTTCCACTCAGAACTTTTTGCTTCCAAATTAGTGGCTTTCTCAAGCCATTTATTGCAACAACTCATTCATTTCCATTTAATTCATTGCTTTTAATGAGATTCTACTCCAGTTATGAAATTCAAGCCTAAATAATCTTCCTCAGTTCACAGAGTTTTCCAAAGTCATTCAAATTTGTCCTCAACACTGTGTCTTAATAAGTATTAACCCATGCATAACACACTATTAAAATGTGACTTTTCCCTACTCAGTTTTGGTTAAGGTATGAAGGCCATAGTGATGCTGGCAAAGATAATTCTGAGAGATCACCCTGACTGCTGAAATTTGAGAGGAGGATTGATTTGAAGAGAACCAGCCTAGTAGTCCATCCCTTGAGGCATAAAGGCCAAGGAGGTGCTATCTTCTAACCTCAAGCAAAAACAACAGTGAATTCTAAGGAATCACTCAGAAAATTAGATATGCATGCCCTGCAGTTATGGATGCAGTGGATAGTGAGAAGGTCATTGTTGAAAGAATTCAGCTAATGAAGGCAGGCTGTTAGGCAAGAGGACTCCAATGGTAAGAGCTTGTACTGAAGCTGGGGGCTCAGGAGAATCCTGGCAAAGGAGAGGTAATGCCCATCCCAAAGCAGTTGCAGAGAGAAGGACCCAAGAATCCACGAGAATAGAAGATTCTTCACAAAATTCACCGAAGTCCCCATGAGAGAGTCAGTTTTACACATTTGCTAAATCAGAGAATATAACGTAATCCTTCCCTTGCTTTCTTCTAACTCCAGTTGGGCTGAAAATAGGTTATCCTGATGAGAAAAGAGGAAGAAGAAAAAATGGAAGACTAATTTTAAATGAAGTTTAAAATTCTTTATATTATCTGGACCAAGCAATGTTAATTATTTAATCAAGACTCTTGGTAATTTAAAGTAACTCTTGGATTGGCCTGGGCTTCTTCAGTGGTAGGAACATACTGTCCCTCATCAAACAGATTTAAGGGGACAGTGGAAGACAAAAATAATGGTGATTTCTAACTATATCCCATGAGACTTGCCTACTCAAACTGATTATATATGTATGCATGAAAAAAAAACTACTTAAAAAATAGACTGAAGCAAAATAAAATTCTCACTCTATATTAGTCATTGGCAAGTCTGCTAGAAGTCCTAGCTATTGGATTGAGTATAAGAATTTCCTATTTAATTCAGGTCTATGAAAGTTTAGGTTGCACTTTCTGTTTCCTGACTGAGATGGCAATCTTTTGGGATAGATTTCCTACACAAAGCCAGATTTTCTAGTAGGCTCTTCATCCAATTAAGCTATTGAAAATGTGCATCCTGTTCAGTTCAATATGGCCAAATTGCTACACAAGTTTCCCTCCAGGCCTTTCCAAATCCCACTGAATTGACAGTGAAGATGCATAAAGAAGAGTATAAATCTACAACAGCAAAGAAAACAGAATTGAAAGGGAGGTCTTTAGTGAATGAGTTTATAACAAATTTCTGAAAATGGTGTATCTCCAGGGTCTAGTAAGGGTACAGGAACCCATAGTGCCCCTGTCCTCAACCCTAGTTTAAAAAGCCTAATAAATGGGGCGCCTGGGTGGCGCAGTCGGTTGGGCGTCCGACTTCAGCCAGGTCACGATCTCGCGGTCCGTGAGTTCGAGCCCCGCGTCAGGCTCTGGGCTGATGGCTCAGAGCCTGGAGCCTGTTTCCGATTCTGTGTCTCCCTCTCTCTCTGCCCCTCCCCCGTTCATGCTCTGTCTCTCTCTGTCCCAAAAATAAATAAACGTTGAAAAAAAAAATTAAAAAAAAAAAATAAATAAAAAATAAAAAGCCTAATAAAGATTCAGCTAAAAACTCAAAAGTGAAAAGATATGCTGCTAATGGATACAACATAATGGTAAAATTTATATCACAATGTAAAAGGAGACAGGATATGCAAACAAAATATAGAAATAAAGTCTTCATAGAAGAGATCAAATATCTCACTAAAAAGATTTGAAGAAAAAGACAGAAGAAACAGAGGGTAAGAAATTTCCCAAAATGTGACCCTCCAAAATTACATAGCATTGAAGAAAGTAAGTTGAAATAGCTCACCTACTTGCAAGCACAATAGATGAGGCAGGTCCTATTCTAATACATATTTATGAAATTTCACAACTCCAAGGAGAAAGAGAACTTACAAAGACTTAGACTTACAAAGACTAAAAATTAGATCTCCTATAATAGAGTAAGAATCATTTTGGTATGACTTCTGATGAGCACAAATAAGTGTTAGATAATATGGCATGTGCAAATTTTAAGGGAAAATGATTTTGGATAGATAATCTTATGTCTAGTGAAGTTATTTACCAAGGATAAAGGTACCATAGAGAGAAGTTCTAATACGCAATTATCAAACATTTATTTCTTTGTTCTTCATTTCCTGATTTTGAGAAGCTAACTTGAGTATATATTTTAGCAAAATGACGTTCAAACAAGATAGAATAATGTATAAAATCCTAGGATACAGTGCCTCTAACACAGAAGAACATCTAAAAGAAGTCTCATAATGACAAGTGTAAAGCATGCCTAGAAAGGAAATAATTCACTGTAGAGCAGAAGATCAAGGACTATGGGAGGGATCTCACTGGGAGAAAAGAGAATCCCTATATCACGTAATTGGAAAAACAAATTTGAAGAATAAAAAAATATGTTGCTTCTATAAACCAGTAAAAACAAAGGCAATAAAAAATCTCAGGAAAATTAAAAGTAAAATGACAAATGTTAAAATACAAAATAATTATATCACAACTCTAAACAACTGAAAGTAAAAGAAAATAGAATGAAGAAGAAAGGGAAAGAGAATGAATATGAACCATCTGGACTTGATGCTAGAAATATGTACTTTCAAGTGACATAGGTGTTATCACATTATACCGATCTATCTTGCTTCATTTATACCTTAGAGAGGAAAAAAAAAGTGTCTAAACTTTGTTTTATCCAATTCATTTATACTTATTTTATAAATAAACAACTATTCTGACTTCCAAGAAACAGGAAACATTTCATACATTCTAAGGGACACTGGTTACTTGTTTTAAAGATGATTCCTGATGAGTGGCTTTTGACTCCATTACTACTATATCCTATTCCTGCTGGCCCATATGTTTCTAGACTCTCAGAGAGCTGTGGCTGATTGTGTTCTGTTATACACCTAATGAAACCACCTAATGAAAATTCTGCCCTGTCATAACTGTAAAACTGCTTCTGGCAGTCATGGCCATAGCAAGTTTGCCACATCTAGAGTTGCTCAAACTGCTGGGAGCTATGAACCCTATTGATTGATAGCAGTCAGTAAAGTCTTAGTTTATGAAGGTCTAGGTTGGCAGATGTTACCTTGACATTAGATATACTGGTTTTAGAACAGGATCCCTAAAGACAGAGCTCCAGCAGGGAAATGCAACACCTACTACAGGATACAGGTTGTTGTGGATGAAAACTCAGCTTTCTTTGTTTTGTATTCACTATTGGTATACCTCCCTATATATAGTAGGCACCTAAGATATGCTTAAACAAAGAGGGGGAGGGATAAATTAGTGATTGAGGAAATAATATTCTGACCAGTTAGTTTAGTCAGACCTATAACCTTACTGAACATTTCTCTCATGAATACCATTAGTAGGTATTCCTCACATGAGTGCTTAATACTTCAAAATGTAAATTGAAGTTCACTTTTCATAAGACTTTAAAGTGCAACAATTGTTTTGTCCTCCATTTCACCATTCTTCCAAATCTATATAAAATAAATGTAAGACTTATACCTGGCACACATTAAACACTCAGTAAAGATTAGCTGTTAACTATTATCATTTTTTAAGAGTTAGAGAATAGAAATAGAAATAAAGATTAAGGTAGAGATAGGTATACCACTAGCAATAGAGGAAAGGAGAAAGGGAGAGAGAAGAAGGGGACTGGAAAGGCAAAATCAAATCAAATACATTTCTCCTTACCTAAAAATTTAAAATTGCTAAGCCTGGAATAAGCCAGTGAAGATCTAAAACTTTTGGTCATTCCTTGGAACCAAATCCATTCAATTTGCATAACTAGTAACTTTTAACGTGAACTGACTTTGATTGTCTCCTCAAAGACTGAACCATAAACTTTGTTCAAGTTACTGAATAAAGCACACTATTCATAGTTATATATCGGTGAATTGAATTTCAAGTACAATTATTATTATTTTCTATGGGCAATACAGATTAATTACTCCACAACACTCAAGGTACAAGAAATAACATATTACTTTGCTTTTGTGCAAATCAAATCTAGGGATGAAGCCATACAACTAGACTAACAGTAAGTCCAATATCTTCCTGCATTCTTTCTTAGATTGTGGCAGAACCTACAATTACACTGCCTGGAAAATGGGGGAGACGACATTCTGCTCATTGATCTGCTGTCTTAAATTGGTGAAAATGTTCTTAGAATATAGTCTAAGTTCTTTCCACCCATGGAACAAAATCTAGAACATGAGAACACAGAAGCATGTAGGGGAAAACAACTTTGCATCCTTTAAGTGATAAATCTAAAATATCAAGAGAAGACAGCAAAATATTTCTTAATAACTCACTTGTTACATGTGCAATATGAAACATTTGAGTAGAAAATGATCACTGCCCATCCCCCACCCCCACCCCCCCACCCCCCCACCCCCCCACCCCCCCGCCACCAGTTCCTTCCCATTCCCTTTCTTAAGTGTCCAAGAGTGTTTGCATTGAGGGCTGGTCAAGACAATTAGGGAGCCAGTGAGAATAAGATGTTCCAAGAGATTTCAAAATATTATTAATGACATCTCAACACAGTGCCTTCTGAATTCAGAGGTGAAGGTTTTACCCTCACTTCAATAACTTGAGAATCATTTAAAAAGTTTTCATAGTTGCCCCAGAGAATGTGCTCAGCATTTTAGATTCTACTTCGACTTGTACTCTTAGGTAGTAAAAAGAAGGAAGGCTAAAAAAAAAGACAAAAAGGACATAAGCGACGCAAGAAATGGAAAGCAAGGAATGGAAGGACAAAGTAGGAAGGAAAAGAAGAGAAAAAGGGAGAGAGGGAGGAAAACAGCAAGGAGGGAAAAAATATAGGAAGGAAGGAAGGAAGGAAGGAAGGAAGGAAGGAAGGAAGGAAGGAAGGAAGGAAGGAAGGAA
>NW_024412395.1:48753724-48850019 GCF_014898765.1 Herpailurus yagouaroundi | reverse complement strand
GAAGGAAGGAAGGAAGGAAGGAAGGAAGGAAGGAAGGAAGGAAGGAACTTCAATTTAAATAAAAGATGATTAATGATACAACAACCAGATTTCACATAGGATTGTAACAAACACAAATCCTATTCTAAATATCATATTGCCATTTATAAAGGGTACAATTTCAGAGTCTTTTAGGAAGTCTCGGATTTGAAGACTTGGCAGATTCTGATTAAGATTGTTTTTATTCAAACTTTGGCTTCAAACCATTAGCAAATATGAAGCCTCTTTATTTGAAAAAGTCCTATAAAATCATTGTAGTAATGGCCCTAAAGATGTTGAGGACTTTGCTCATTGAATTACAACATGCCATTTTTATCAGGGCCTTACGAAGAAATTTCTCCAGTTTGCAATAACAAGTTGTACTTTATCTTTTTTTCCATATATACTAAAACATGTAAGTAATGATATTACTTTTTTATGCTACATTTTAGAAAGGTCACAGCCATACCTGTGACTCTTCATGGGCATGTCCTGAATCTTGTGTACACCCAGGTTTTATGCATCTCAGCAAGCTTGTTCTTGTGTCCTTATGCATTGTCTCAAAGAAATAGTGTCTTATTGCAAGTACAATATCACTAAGGTAAAGTTAATTTATATCACACATATAATTTAAAAATCACAACTAAGTATAATTTATATATGTTTCCTTCCAGAATGTTTAAAATAAAAACCAAAACATGCAAAGATAATATGGCTTCTACACATACACACACAGCTTATATGCATATATAATATATAAGATATATCCCCCCTCATCCCAACATTTGCTTTTTGATTAAAAGGATAGATTTTATCCAGAAAATGTTTCAATCTAGAGCAACTTATCTTTTTGAAATTTTTAGGTAACAAAGGTTTTAGACCACTTAATGTAATAAATTCTTTGTTCCTCCAAATACTCATTTCATTCCAACACATACAGTACAGCAAAACAAACAAAAAAAATGTGTTGCAGAATAAAATTTATAATGATATACTGGCTTTTAGCATGACTAATCTTAAAATGAAGAAACTTTTGGATTCATAATAATCAACTCTGTTTCCATTCAACTGTTTTCCATGAGAAATTCAAATCAAATTATGCTAAACAGCAATTAGTTATAAAGTCTTCAGAGGAATTATTTGGTTTTATTTCCAGTAAAAGCCAAGACTTCATAAAAGCCATTAATTAGTGTATCTTTTGTCTCAGCAGGGAAACTAAGAATTGAAGCCCTTGAACTTCATTTAACCTTCAAAAGTGTCTCTGCAGGTCCAACTTGAAATGCTATAGAGGAGTGGGGGTGGGTGACGAAGGAGAGAAAATATCTAGGAAAACCAAAATAAAAATGTTTTTAATGCAGTTTTTTGGACACTAGTTAAAGCATCCCTGCCAAATTGTAAAATTCCTCTTCTTTATTACCCAGTAATGTGTGCAGCAGACATTTCTGACTTTGACTTCATCTCCAACTCCCACTCCCATTACATAATTTTATTTTTATATTTGTTTGATTTTTTTCAAGAAGTATGAATTAAATATTCAAGGAATTTTCAGTTTTGTACCAGAACTCATCTTTATAAAGCAGTTTCATATGGACCCTCAGTATTAGTTCCTATTGCTATTGTAAGAAATTACCACACACTTAGTGGCTTAAAACAACTGAATTTATTATTTTTGAATTCTGGAGGTCAAAGGTCTGAAATCAGTTTCACTGAGCTAAAATTAAAGCTGTCCACAGGGCTGCACTCTTTCTGGAGGCTCTAGGGAGGAATTGGTTTCTTTGTCTTTTCCAGATTCTTATTGTCACTTGTATTCTTTGGCTTGTAGCCATTTCCTCCATCTTCAAAACATATTACTCTAATCTCTGCCTCCATCATCATATCACTTTCCCTACTAACTCTGACTCCTCCTGTGTCCCTGTTATATGGACATTTGTGATTACATCAGGCTACTCAGATAATCTAGGATAATCTCCCAGTCTCAAAATATTTAACTTGAGTACTTCTAAAGGTTCCTTTTTGCCCTATGAAGTAACCATCACAAGTTTCAGGGATGAGGACAAGGACATAACTGTCATTATTCAGCCTACTCTACCCATCCTCTTGTCCCCAAAGATTCACATCTATCCCACATGCAAAATACATTCACTCTTTGTCAATATCCCACAGAGTCTAAATAATTACAACATCAACTCAAAGTAAAAAATCTCACCTAAATACCAGCAGCTCAACGTCTTCATCTAAATAATCTAAATCAGGTACGGATGACACTCTAGGTATGAGCCATTCTGGGGCAAAACTCCTCTCTATCTGCAGACTTGTGAAATTAGAGAATAAATGATCTGCTCCAAAAATACAATAGTGAAGCAGCATAGGAAAATAGTTGTAGACATTCCCATTCCAAAGGAAGAAAATGGAAGGGAGACAGGAATCACTGGTGCTAAGCAATGTCAAATCCAACTGGGTAAACTCCATTAGGCTCCAATGCCTGGGAATTACCCTCTGTGGTTTACAGTTCTGCCCTCAGAGACCTTACTCCACCTGTAAACCACTTTATTCCTTATTTCCATGGTCAATGAGTAGAGAGTATTTGGTGGCAAATATCTATTTTCAAGGTTAGAAGGAAAATATCTATTTTGCCTAGCACTTAGTAACGAAATGAAACAATAATGATTTTTTTTAATGTATAATGTATAAGTGTCCACACATCAAATTGCTCCTAGCAAAAAGTCTGCTTCAAAGTATACCCAAAATAAAAAAAGAGAGGGAAAGACCCTTGTTTCAGTAGGGCTGCATTAAAGCTGCAGTATCAAAACATAAGGTACACATCTACTAGAGTAATATATTAAAAAATTCTGCTACAGTTATCTATACTATTTCAGAAATACAGCAGAGTAAACCTTGTGTAATGAAATATTTTGTTAGGGCAGTTGTGTTTCTGAGCTAAATGCAATGATTACTTTGGGATAATCTAGCTTCTGTGATGACAGAGAAAATTTAGAACTGCCAAACCTCTTCTGCATAGGATATAGAAAACAAAGTATATCTGACTTAAAACTATGAATTTTAAATTAGTAGATGAACTAGTTAGTTCTAAATTTTTTTCTGACCCAAATTTTTGCTGGATACAACTTCATTGGAAATCTTTATAATTCACAAGATTCATTGTTATAAGGTACACACTAAGGCAACAATTTATTTTGGTATTTACTTTGGATTAACTTCACGGCTAAAATTGAATATGAAGAATGGTCTATTTGTTTCAGATAAGAATTCTAACCAGAACAAAGTTGTGGTGTCTCTGAAATGTGACCCATCTCTAATTCTAATTCAACAAGCTAGCTCCAATAATGGAGGGGGAAATTTGGCCATATGACATAGGTAGAGCAATAAGTTATAAAAATTAAATTATTATAATGAAATATAATGGTAAGGGACAGTACTGTTCACTCTATATCCAATTTAGAATAAATTAGAACAAAGTCAGACAAGTGGATCAGGGCTCTAAAGCATGAGGCATGTTCTGGTCTATTTATTACCTTAAACTCCCTCCCTATGTAATGAGTATTAAGAGGTGACATATGTAGGCCTGCAGTTGAAAAAAATACCACATTATGTTGAAAGATTTTGTCGAAATGACCTCCAAATTGTTACACAGTGGATTTGTGTCTCACTGAAAGCAGGGCATCTTTACTGAGCGAGAGAATAATCCCTAATTTCAAAAAGATAAATGTAAGAAGTTGAATTATTTTCATAATCATATATCTTTTTAAAAAGTCTTATACAGTAGCATTATTTTTAAGAAAAGAAGATTGACCTTTGATTGTTTTGTTTCCTGCTATGTCTTTGCTTCGTGATGTGTTTCTGTCAGGAGAGAAACATGTAGCAGATCCCTGCTACCTTTAATGCTGTCTTCCAACCCCAGATCCCTGCTCTCAGCACCCATAATCTCTCTGTTCTTTAACATCTTGGTGTTGCCCAGGTCTGCTTTAATAAACCTTGGTGCTTAGAAGGATTTCTACCAGGTCCACATATGGTTATAAAACAAACAAAACACAAAAACCACCACTAACAGAAATATTTATTAATGGTTCACTTTCAGCTCAAAAACGTATAGCTTTTTCAGAAGTGTTCATTCTAAAGGAGAGTGTGTTATGATATATCCACCAATATCATATGGGTTATAAATTGCTTCTGGCATGGCTGATTTTTGTTGAATTCATATAAAAAATAATACATTGAGTCAAATAAATATACCAAAATGCTGCTTGTTATCTTTAAATTGTAATGTTCTTTTGTGCTATTTTCTGTTGTTTTCAAAAAAACAAAACCAAAAACCAAAAACCTAAAGTTAAGACAGAGTAGCTACTTAAAAATATTTATTGACCAAGTAATTTTAATTATGTCTCACTTGATTTTCAATATGATTCAACTTTAAAACATCTCAGTATAGGTTTCAAAAATTAGTATCTATAATAATTCTGTTAATTACAATCTTTCCTACCACAGATAATACTGAAGTCATGACAGTTGAAACTGTATTGTTTTTACCCTGAGTTGAAAATCTAAATCGCCTGAAGCAGTTTGAAATATAATGGATTGATTACACTGTTGTGTCCAATGGGTTTACATCCTAAAGGAGAGCCAAAAGAAGCAAATCAGTAGGTTGAAAAAAAGACCATCTTATGTGGGGGATTTTGGCAGGGCAAGGGGAGATGTAGCCTTTTTTCAGATTCTTTCATATTCCCAACCCTTTTGTCCTTGAGATAAAGCTTCCTAAATCAGAATTGTTAAAATTTTTAGAGAAGGAATTTGAAAGGACAACTCGCTGAACAGAGAAGAGAGATTTCTGGTCTAGTTTACTTGTAGGCCCAAAGGGGAGAAGAGAAGAATAAGGTCACAGGAAAGTAACAACAGTGGTCTGCCTGGATAGTTAGTACAAATGCCACGGAAGAATATCACGTGCACAAAAGTGATGAAGAATATGGAGTTCTACAGAGACCAAAAAGTCAAGTCAAGTTGTAGGATACAGTCAATATTTAGTTACTTTTAAAATGTATGCACTTGCTAATCAGATTCACCCTCACCTTATTCAAAGTGGGATAGTAGTTAAGTTTACACATTCAACAGGTTTTTACTGCAGGATTTCATTGTCCTAGGCTCTGTTTAGGTGCCAGATATCACAAGTTGAGACAAAGTAGATAACATGCCTTTCTTAGAAAAGTTACAGTCCACTTACAGTAGGGTAGGAAAAAAACCCTAAAATTGAAGGGGTAACAGGGATTCTAAATTCTCATAGACAAAGAGCCAAAAGACATAAATGGTAGTTGGGAGGAGAATGCAGAAAAACAGGAAACTTTGAAAACTCACATTTGCCATAAAAATCTATTAGATCATGGGGTGCCTGGGTAGCTCAGTGGGTTAAGCAGCTGACTCTTGGATTCGGCTCAGGTCATGATCTCACGGTTTGTGAGTTTGAGCCCCACATTGGGCTCCACGCTGACAGCACAGTGCCTGCTTGGGAATCTCTCTCCCTCTCTCTCTCTGCCTCTCTGCCTCTATCTCTCTCTCTCTTAAAATAAATAAATAAACTTAAAAAAAAACTATTAGATCAGGTTAATCCAGACTGAGCCTTAGCAAAATTAGACCTATCTAACAAAAGCTTTCATTGAAGCAACCCCAGTGGCTGGAAGAGCATTCATTATTCTTTCATCAGTTATTCCCATGATTCACACAAGTGTTCTTCATCAACTGATTTATTGGGCCAAAATTCAATATTATCAGGTAATTCCAACTCTTATCAAATCAGTGGAACTGTTATGTAAAGCTTTCTGAATAATAAGTGAGCTATAATAAAGAAACAAAAACAAGTCCAGGGAGCTCACAGAGTTAAAGAATGATCATAATACAGTAACCATGGAACTATAAATAAAATTGGCACATAAATGTACTGTTATCCAGTTCACTCACTCATCTGCATAGTATTGCTGTGTTCTGAGGAGACATAACTTCTATGATACAATAAAACTACTTAGTCATGCTGATGATAGTGGATAATAGGACAGAGAGTATAATCTCCATCTCTGGGAGGCCATCAAGTAGATTCCTTCATATAATATCCATATCCCTCTCCCTTCAATAATCTGAGGTGACAGAAAGGAGAAATTTTGTCTAAGAGTGCATTTTGTAGTATATTTCAGAATAAATATAGACCTTTTTCATCCTCCCATATATAAAGTCATTTAAAATGAGAATGATGATCAAAATTTATATGCTGAAAAGTACAGAATGCTTATGAAAGAAACTGAAGATGACACAAAGAAATTTTAAAAAAAAATTCCATGCTCATGGACTGGAAGAACAAATACTGTTAAAATGTCAATACTACCCAAAGCATTCTACACATTTAGTGTAATCCCTTTCAAAATAAGACCAGCATTCTTCACAGAGTTAGAACAAACAATTCTAAAATTTGTATGGAACCATAAAAGACCCCCAATAGCTAAAGTCATGCTGGAAAAGAAAACCAAAGCTGGAAGCATCACAATTTCAGACTTCAAGCTATATTACATGGTATTGGCAACTGACACAAGAACAGACACATAGATCAGTGGAACAGAATACAGAACCCAGAAACGGACCCACAGATATATGGCTAACTAATTTGCAACAAGCAGGAAAGACTATCCAATGGAAAAAAGACAGTCTAGGGGCGCATTGGTGGCTCAGTTGGTTAAGCTGCTGGCTTCAGCTGAGGTCATGATCTTGTGGTTCATGGGTTCGAGTCCCACGTCGGGCTCTGTGCTGACAGCTCAGAGCCTGGACCCTGCTTGAGATTCAGTGTGTCTCTCTCTGCTCCTCCCCTGTTTGCGCTCTGTCTCTCAAAAATAAACATCAAAAAAAAAAAAAAAAAAAAACCAAGAGAAAAGATAGTTGCCAGCAAACGGTGTTGCAAAAACTGGACAGCAACATGCAGAAAATGAAACTGGACCACTTTCTTACATCATACACAAAAATAATTTCAAAATGGATGAAAGACCAAAACTTATATAAGACAGGAAACTGTCAAAATCCTAGAGAAAACACATAGCAATCTCTTTGACCTTGGCAGCAGCAACTTCTTTTTGTTGTTGTTTTTTAATGTTTATTTTTGAGAGAGAGAGTGTGAGAGTATGTGCATGCATGCTAGTGGGTGCTCAACACCCCAAAACAACTAACCAGTGAATAAATGGGCAGAAGACATGAATAGACACTTTTTGAAAGAAGACATCCAGATGGCTAACAGACACATGAAAAGATGCTCAACATCATTCATCATCAGGAAAATGCAATTCAAAACCATAATGAAATACCACCTCACACCTGTCAGAATGGTTAAAAGTAACAACTCAGAAAACAACAAAACTTGGCAAGGATGCAGAGAAAGGGGAACACTTTTGCCTTGTTGGTAGGAATGCAAACTATGCAGCCACTCTGGAGAACAGCATGGAGGTTCCTCAAAAAACTAAAAATAGATCTATCCAGGAACCCAGGAATTATACTATTAGGTATTTATCCAAAGGATACAAAAATGCTGATTCAAAGGGTCACATGCAACCCAATGTTTATAGCAGCACTATCAACAATGGACAAACTATGGAAAGAGCACAAATGCCCATCGACTGACGAAGATAAAAGAAGAGGTGGTACACACACACACACACACACACACACACACACACATATGCACAATGGAAAATTACTTGGCGATCAAAAAGAATGAAAACGTGCCATATGTAACAATGTGGATGGAACTAGAGTATATTATGCTAAGCAAAATAAGTCAGTCAGAGAAAGACAAATATATGCTTTGACTCATGTGGCATTTAAGAAACAAAACAGATGAACATAGAGGAAGGGAAGGAAAAGATAAAATAAGATGAAAACAGAATGGGAGGCAAACCCTAGGGTTTGAACAAAATGAAAGTTGCTGGAGGGGAGGTGGGTGGGAGGATGGGCTAAATGGGTGATGGGCATTAAGGAGAGCACTTGTTGGGATAAGCACTGAAAGTTATAAAAATGGAATGAATCACTAAATTCTATTCCTGAAATCAATACTACACTATATGTTAACTTGAATTTAAATTTAAAAACATCTTAGGGAAAAAAAAGAAAAATAAATAAAATGAGAACGATGATTAGGAAGTAACATAATTAAAAAATAAATAAGGCATATCTGGGTGGCTCAGTCGGTTAAGCGTCCAACTTTGGTTTAGGTCATGATCTCACAGTTCCTGAGTTCAAGCCCCGCATCAGGCTCTGTGCTGACAGCTCAGAGCCTGGAGCCTGTTTCAGATTCTGTGTCCCCCTCTCTGTGCCCCTCCCCCGCTCATGCTCTGTCTCTCTCTCAAAAATAAACATTTAAAAAAAATTTTTAAATAAATAAAAAGACTTCAGATGTTCTCTACATTATGGTTGTTAAAGCAGGAGGGCCAATGAATGTGTTGAATTAAAAAACCAATAAGCAAGTAGATTGACTCACTCATTCATTTAGATATTTACTAAATGCTTTCTCCACTTCAGACACAGATTCCTCCCTCATAGAAATCAATATCATGGTCCACATCCTAGCAGGGAATACATTAAATACATAGTTACAAGTGTCATGAATGACACTGAAAAGGAATCTTAAATATGGAAGATTTCTGCATTGTGTCTGGGTAGGGAGGCTGAGGGATAGAAGGAAAGAACATAATCAGAATGTCCAGAAAAATATGGGGATGAAGAGAAGGTAGTGGTATGTTTAGTTTGATAAAGCTCCAAAGGTGACGCACTCCAACTGAAAACCTCTGCTTGGAGCCTACATAAAATTTGAGAGCTTTAAAGAGAACCTTCTGGGGCGCCTGGGTGGCTCAGTCGGTTAAGCGTCCAACTTTGGCTCAGGTTGTGATCTCGCAGTCCGTGAGTTCGAGCCCCACATCGGGCTCTGTGCTGACAGCTCAGAGCCTGGAGCCTGTTTCAGATTCTGTGTCTCCCTTTCTCTCTGCCCCTCCCCCATTCATGGTCTGTCTCTCTCTGTCTCAAAAATAAATAAAGGTTAAAAAAATTTAAAAAAAATAAAGAGAACCTTCTTCCAACTATACTTGGTGTTCTATTTCCATTAGCAAAGAGGAAAGTAAGAGAGGAAAGAAGTAAATTATTTTGGTAGGTGACAGTAAGTTAATTTTCTTGGTGTACCATTACTGGCTATTTCTGGAAGTGGCAAGATCAGGATCATATTCCCTGGGAGCAACTCCTGATCAGCTACTGCCTCATTTCTTCTGTATCTTTGTAGCCCCCCCATACCTGAATCAACCATCTAGCCCCACCTGCACACCAGTCTAGCTCCAGTACCCACAATAAATGCTAGCTGGAGCAGCAAGAATTTGAAAAGCCTTCATCTTACCTTCTACTGGGACTTGGAGGCTATCAATGGACTAGTCTGGGACCTACGTAGCTGATATTATACCCTATTTCTTCCACAATGGCTCAGTGTGTAGATCTGGGCTTCTGCCTTAATATGACTGGTGTCCCCTTCAGAATGGAGCTATTTCCAGAACCTCTTCTCTTGTTCTCTTGCTAACTCACCTGGCCATTGCCTTTTTCTAGGTGGCTGGACTTTGCTTTTCATGCCTCTGATCTCTGCTTAGGGTCCTTTTGTAAACAAGCAAATTTCCTACAACCACCACATAATTCCAGCTCACTGTACAATAACCTAGACTTTCCCATTTCTGGGCCTTATTCATGCATGAGATATTGATGTTGCCCCCTATTATGCCTTGAAGTACTTGCTGGACGTCACTCAAGGTAGTATCAGCAAGGTGATTAATTCTCACAATTTACAGCAGACACTCTTGGTGGTTCTTCTTTTTATTTTTAGGGTAGTTGCTTCCTAAAGGCATGACTGTTATTAAAACTGACTCTGAGGGGCACCTGGGTGGCTCAGTCAGTTAAGCATCCAACTTCAGCTCAGGTCATTATCTCATGGTCTGTGGGTTTGAGCCCTGCATCAGGCTCTGTGCTGACAGCTCAGAGCCTGGAGCCTGCTTTAGATTCTGTGTCTCCCTCTCTCTCTGCCCCCCCCCCCACTCATGCTCTGTCTGTCTCCATCTCAAAAGTAAATAAACATTAAATAAAAAAGTTAAAAACTGACTTTGAAATAATAAAATGGCACCAAGTCACTGAAAATCACCTGGGTTCCACCAGTGGTTGTTCATTGACATTTTTTCCCTCTGCTTTCTGCTGAATAAAACTACTAAGGTCTATACATCTGAATTTGTTCTCTGACTTGCAAATAGAACTAGAATGCTTAACAGACAAAATCTCAAATTCCTCGTATTCAATGCTTATGTGCTAGGAAAAAATAATTTAAGACTTGTCTTCACCATCAAAAATATTCACGGGCACACCAGAATCACAGAATTAAGTCTATGACAAGATGTTCTTATATAATATATTGGCTCTCTCTGTAACCAGATTGTGACTTCTTCCTGCCAGCCAAAAAGCTGATATATTCTTGGAAATGTCTCCTACAGAATTGTTTTTTTTTTTTTTAAAGATAATTTACACTCTAGGAAATTATTTTGTCCACAAAAGAAACAGATACATTCCCCCTTAAAGGACAAGACCCCACCCCCCATCTTTCTCTTGTATTTACAGACATCAAATTTGCCAAATAGCAGTGTATGGTCTGATTAGAGAGATGGCTCTCCCTGTTTCTATGGGAAGTATTGCTATTGTATTCTTATTATAGAAAAGAAGTTCTCAAGGCTGGCTGCACATTAAATCACCTGCAGAGTTTTTAACAAATCCTGGTAATACCTATGCATCACCCCCCAAGGACTGATTTGAATGACCTAGGAGGGGCCCAGGCAGTGGAATTTTTTTTCCAAAGCTCCCCCCAGGCAATTTTACTGTGACCCAGCATTGGGAACCATGGCTACAGCGTCAGTTTGTCTCTGTCTTCCCTTGTTATTGAGCACTGGAATCCTGGGTACCTTTACAAAATATTGATCTCAGGTATTTTCACTTTCTAACTCCCAAATATTACCTTCAAGCCTGGCTAGATCAGGCACAATAAACTTGAATGAGGCCCAGAGGAGAATCAGCTGCAGGGTGACCATCCTTCTACTCTTAGACCCCAGGAGACTTCCTGGAGGTTTCCTTAGTCTCTCTCTGTCTAACGCTTTGGAACAGATGGATTGTCTTAACCAAAATTTTGCTATTTTTAATTTGTTTGATAATTTAAGACAAGATTCTCTCCTCATGCTGCGCAGAAGCCTTCAGTGGGTCTCACGGCAATCTTAAATCCTACCAAGTACAGATTATTCCACCCTCCTCAGTGAATTACCTAGCACCAACTCCATCCTCCCTTTATTTTGTCATATCTATTTATCTCATCATCTTGCATCCCCCAATAAATGCAGGATTTAGTATTCTAACGCCTCAGGAATTCCCCTCCATCTAAAATGTTCCATTTAATGTTGGTGACAGAAGAGCTATTTTTCTGTCCAATGTCACCTGCTATTCAAAAATATTCAATATTTGTTTCATATTTTTATTAAGTTTTGCTTTTTAGGAAATGTCATTAGTAATATAATAGGTAACATCCCATTAAATTACATATGTTCCTTTCAAATGTGCTTTAATGCTATCACAAAATAAAGACTGAAGTTTGAAATGCAATGCTCTATATTCTGCCAGCTGGAGAAAATAAGGCAGGATTAGCCTTTTGGGGGGAGGGTTGGCAGTGGAGATTTACATTATTCTTTTGTTTTCCTTTTTCAAATAAAATGTCCACAGTATTATATGGCTTAGAGTTATTTGACCTAAATTGAATGTATGCAAATCAACACATTCTATGACTTAACTAGTAAATAGGTGTATTTAAAAATGACATGTGAAAAAAAAAACAACTCTGAAATGTGCAAGTTTAGTAACAACTTAAATTGAAGCAGCCTCGCTTTGGAAGTTTTTAAGATAAGCCCAATTGTTGCCAAAGTAAGGAGATCACACTGAGTTAAATGGTTTGTTTGGTTTTTTTTCTAACATCATAATTTCCCTTTGTAATGCTTCTTAGTCTTTTTTTGACTAGAGAGAGAGATTCAACTAATTTCTATATTCTGCCATAGAATGTATAGTAGAGAAATCCCCATGAGATTTCATATGATGAGATAACATATCACCTCCTCTACAGGGCCCTATCCAGATCCAATTTTACAATTTGAAGTTTCATTATATTACTCTACTTAATTAATATAACATCTGATTTTATTAGATTTTTCCCAACTGACAAAATCAAATGGTTCCTTTAATGGGATAATAAAGCTAATTTAATTTTACATGTATTTTTCCATTTATTTTAGCAGTTATAAGTCCAAGAGTAGGAATGGCATGTTGTTGTTCAAAATGTTAATGAGGATAACAGCAGCCCATTATATCTCTTAATATCCTCTCCCAGCAAAAGTCATAATTACAGTAAAGGAAAATGCATTCCACTGGCAGTTTGGACTCTCATGTTCCAACAACGGTTTCCAAGGCAAGGTGCTTCTATTCACTTGCCCTTGATTTCCTCACCTGTGAAATGGGATGATTATACCACCAGCGGTTATAACTGTGGAGCCCCAAGGGAATCAAGGAAGTCACTCAAGGCCCAGAGGAAATGGGAGGCAGTTATACAGGCCTCACTTCACTCAAGTGATCTCCTGTTTCCTCTATTTTTACAGTCAGTACTACCTTTATTAGGGGGGAAAAAAAGGTTTCAGTTTCCAAAACTAGTTTGAAATACCATTAAAATAAAGATTGGCCAAGGTCCTGTTTAATTCCAGAAGTGGAAGAACATTTTATTATAGGATCTAAACTCCTAGGTCATGTGTCCTAAGCCTCTGACTGGAAATTTGAATTTGCATATCAGACAGTGATATTGTATTGGATTTTGATATAAGAGGATGAAAAGTTAAGGCTGTGTAAGGCTAGTAACATGGTTTGAGACCATCACCCCCATTTATAATCCAGTATAAGTACATCAGAATTACTTAAAAAGCTTTTGGGAAAGAAAATTCAATATCTGGCAACATCCCAGGTATACTGAGTTAGAACTGGGGGAAATGAGAGATGGCTCTCATGGTTATAGATTTAGAAACTTTTCCCCAAGCTATTCTGCTGCTCATCCTCAATTAAGAACCACTATTCATACTATTGTTTCATGTGTTTTCACTCCTTAGTTTTCTATTTGATTTCCCACCATAAAATAATGCCATTATTTGCAGTAATTTAATTAACTAGTTTAGGGAAGCAGAATTTTCATTTTACACTAAGGAACTTTCTTCATAAAGAGGGAGCAGTGCAATCTTACACAAAATGGCCTGTCCCGGCATCCAGAGAGCTTTCAAAATCTAGCTGAACTTTACTAGCATCTTCTAAGGAACAAGAGTGTTAGGTTTCTGCTGGTGAAAAGATAACTGGACTTCCCACTGTGCATCTATTTCAATTCCAGTCTATGTCAATTAGCAGAAGCCACTAATGGCTTAGAGTCTCCTTGTAGGCGACCAACCCGTTTTGACTTGACTTAACAGCTGCATTATGCAAGACAAAATAAGAAAGGGGAGAACTAAGAAACTGGTTATTTTTGCTTTACCTGGAACATGTCCCCCAAGAATATAAACAGTCCTCCTTCCAATTATTTCTGTGTTTGCAGGATGGAAAAGTTGGGAGATGGGTTAATAGAACTCTTAAAGGTCACCTTCCAAGAAACCTGAGATTATGCTGCAAAACAGAATGCTACTGCGATCAACAAGTTGTCTTGGATAGATTTCCAAACCTGTGCTAGTGGTATCCATCAAAACAACTATTTTGATGAAAGGAAAGCTACAGTTGTGCTGTGTCTTTATTTCAACCCCAATTATGCTATTTCCTAGCATTGTGGCCATTAGAATCTTCCACAGTCCCTCTACCATGAGAAAGGTAGAGTACGGGCAGCATCTTAAGGGATGAGTTGGAAGTTGATAGGTAGAGAAGAGGAAAGAGCATTTGGGACAGCATGGATGAACAGAGGGGCAGTAAAGGTGCCTCCTCTTTGAGAAGAATGGCAAGGAAGCAGTGACTTAAAGTTTTCTCTGAAGCCTCAGTGGTCCCCAGTTGGGGACCTGCCTCCTAGCTTGTACTGAGTTTCCTCAAGTCTTAATTTTCTCCTCCACATCACCACTATGCTTGACTGTGGTGAAGACAAATTGAGAAAACTCTGGTTGGTTCTCAGCACAGTGTGTGGCCCATGGTAAGTTGTTACTGTGGTGGTGGTGGTGGTGGTGGGAATGATGATGATGAGATTGGGAGTATCAATATCAATGCTGATGATTTGGAGGAAGCCGGGGCTGAGAAGCTAAAAAGGGGACCAACCATCTCCTGTGGGGAACTTTTGGGCCAGATAAAGAAGATTTGGCTTTTAGTTCCCAAAAACTGGCAAAATGGAGGTTTCGTACATGCGTGGGAGGCGTGAAGCACAGCGGATGGCTTGGATGAGAGAAAGGAAAGGCCAGTTGCTGAGAGCAATGCAGAGCGGAGGCCATGGCAGTAGTGCAGTGAAGAGATGTGGAGGGCTGGCCCTAGAGCAGCAGCAGTGTGCATGGAGAGAGGAGATGATAGCATAGACACGGAAAGCAGCAAGTGACTGACAGCAAATGGGAGGGAAATGAGACAGATCAGAGGTTTCTGGGTTGGGCAGCTGACTGGATAATGATTTCTGACAGGTAAATCAGGCAATATAGGAGCATGTCTGCACAATGAGTGGGTGGACATCAACAAAGGGTTTCAAAAATAAGAGTCTAGAATTTAAACTTCCCAAGCTTCCTGCAGGATCCCCCAAGCATTCCCTGAGAGAGCATGCGTGTTCACATGTTAGTTTATCCGAGGAAAACTGCAATGTGCCCATAAACAAGGTTTATCAAGCACATATCTGTACTATTCAGGGAGGAAGATGCTTTCGAGAACAGTTCTGAGTCATTAAGGATCCAGAAGAGATCATCAGGTAGTGCCATTTTATTAACACGGTGTGTTGTTCTAGCTTTCAAACTCTTCCAAATTCATTATCTGAGGCAAGCTCTGCCTTTGTTGCTTTGTTGCTACTATTTTAAAACTAAAATGGAAAGGTTTGCTTGAGTTCAAATAACTCGTTACTGAGGGAGCTGGTGCTCTTTACATGAATCCACATTGTTTCTAACCATAGCTATATATTTAACATCTATGTAAAGGTGTATATATAAATATTTCACATTGTAAATGTAGGACAACTAATTTAAAGTTTTAGAGTAATGCTGTAATACATTTTTAAGCACACAATAAAAACTTTTAGCCATAAAATATAAAACTTTAACTATAAAACTGAAACCTGAGAGAAGGTACATTAGAAAATGTGTAGAAAAACTTTGCCAATGTCAATGACTAAAGGTTTACACTGCAAAGGGCCATGAAGTGTTTGGCTCCCCAGTACTGAAGCTGCCACCAGCAGAAGAGAACTATGGACATTATAACCACCCAGACAGAATATCTGAATACTCATTCATGTATTTAAAAAAAAATCACTGTGCATTTACAATGTATTTCATACTATAGTATGTGCTAGTGTTTTGGAGCTGAAAAACTTGATCCCTGATCCCAGTCCAGTGGAAGAGTCAGAAAAGTACACAAGAAATTATTATTGCAATACCATGTGTTACATGTTATAAAGGAGGAAATCCAGAGGAATGGTGCCTAACGCAGGCTCTAGAGCTAGGGCAGGCCTGCAGAGGAAGTGACCTGAGTCTGAAGGATGTGTAGGAATTAACCAGGATAAAAGCTGGGCAAGTATATTATTAAACAGTGGGAACTATCAAAGCCTGCTTCCCATTCTTTGAAGACTTCCTACTTCCTGGACAGATCTCTGAATTGAATCCCTCATATTGACTTACTTTGGGATACCTTTCTTGAACAGCTGTTCCTCCTATGATTAGAAATTACTCAGAATTAAACCATAGTTTCTCCTGTCCTCTGGTGGCAAACCGTGGTAAAGAGGTTACCAAGTGAATTCTGGTCTAAATAAGGCACTGCACATAGAATTACAAAGTGCTAGAGCTGGAAGCAAATTGAATCTAACCTTTTTAGTGTGATATATAAGCAACCTAGGAATGTAGATGATGTTTATAAATGAGGTATAGAGTACAGCATCTAAGATTAAAGTAGATGCAATCCTACCTGATGACTTATTAAAAGTAATATCTGGCAGACACACAAACTCAAACATGACTTGCCCCCTGCCTCTCCACCTGCAAAGAAGGTTGGCTAGGTTTCCATACCCCATATTCATCCAGTTTGATTTCTAGGTATATATTTCACTGCAGTTTCTTTTCCCTATTGTATTTCTAACAGTGATTGTTTTTTAAAAATACTGATTTCCATTCTAAGGTAAAAGCCCAATTAGCTCTTGAATGATCCTCCTGGAGAAGTTCTTGATAAATATACGAGGGAATGGAAAGGAGGAAGAAAGGAAAGAAGGGAAGGACAGAGGGAAAGAGGGAGGAAGAGAGAGGCAGGGACCCAGCTCAAATATAATTTTTAACCATAAGCAACATCCTTAATAAAAGAAAAAAGTAATGGAGAGGTAGTAAAGAGGTTAAGAAAGTGTTCATTACAATTGTTTAGGGAAGAAAAGGAAGGGAGAAAAGACTCATGCAGAGGACTGAAAGGAAATGAGAAGAGCTTTAATGCCAAAATTATGATTAGACCAGTTCTAAATAATAGTAATGAAGTTTTGTCATGTGAGAGAAAAATGTTTAATGGTGGAATCACTGACATTATATAAGTGTGACAGTGTGACTTAAAGGCAACTTGATAAGTCTGTAAACGGAGATAGGAGGAAATGGCATCCTGCAACTAAAATGAATAGCCTCAATTTAATCCCAGTAAGTTATTCCTGCCACTGTTGTTACAACAAGCCACCTTTGGCTCACACCATCAACCTCCAATAAAACACAGTTGGCAGCACTGGTTACTGAGGTAATAGGCTATGCCTAACATATTTGATCCAAATTTAAAAGGATCCCGCTGTCTACATCATCAGAGTAAGAAAGATAAATTGATAAAAATGGTAGGTAAATAAACCATTAAATGAGATGTTGGTTGCCAATTCTGCAGCCTCAACACCACAAAGGCTTTTATGTGATCCTTGAAACAATAGTCCCTCTCTAGCTAACAGCTGGCATTACTCACTCCCTGTAGGTTCCTGTTGTATAATGCCTAATATATGTCCGGAAAGTTGGCAATGATAAATCAGATTTTCATAGTACAAATTCAGCACAGTTTATGTAAGCTTCTCTCAGACCTGGAGTCAGAAGTAAAACACATCAAGTGAGTATCAGCACATGGGTTCTCAGCTCTGACTGCATGCTATCATCGCCAAAAACTTTCAAATAGTACTGATATCCTCAGGACCCTCCCCCCAGTGATTCTGGTCAAGGATGCAACCTGAGCACTGGTATATTTCAAGGCTCCTAAGTGATTCTAATATGCAACCAGCATTGAAAATCATTGGTTTAGATATGTGTAATAAATCAGAGTATAATTTGGAAAAAAATTACATTAAAACAAAAGCATTTAAAAATCAACCCTTGGGGCGCCTGGGTGGCGCAGTCGGTTAAGCGTCCGACTTCAGCCAGGTCACGATCTTGCGGTCCGTGAGTTCGAGCCCTGCGTCGGGCTCTGGGCTGATGGCTCGGAGCCTGGAGCCTGTTTCCGATTCTGTGTCTCCCTCTCTCTCTGCCCCTCCCCCGTTCATGCTCTGTCTCTCTCTGTCCCAAAAATAAATAAAAAACATTGAAAAAAAAAATTAAAAAAAAAAAAAATCAACCCTTGAATACTACTTCTTTTATGAAGTGTCTGTTCAAGTTTTTTGCCCCCCTTTTTTATGTGCCTGTTTGTTTTTCTTGGTGATTGATAGAAATTATCTATATATTCTGGACACCAGTCATTTCTTTGATATATGTAGTGAGTTCTTTGTCTGATATATGTATTAAGAATATTTTTCTACCAGCCTGTAGTTTGCTTTTTCATTTTTTTCTTAAGGGTGTCTTTCAAAGAGCAGGTGGAGTCCAATTTATTTATTTATTTTTAAATGTTGATTTCTTATTAGAGAGAGAGAGAGAGAGAGAGAGAGAGAGCGCATGAGCTGGGGTGGGGCAGAGAGAGAGAGGGGGACAGAGGATCTGAAGTGGGCTCTGTGGTAAGAGCAGAGAGACGAATGCAGGCTCGAACTTGTTAACTGCGAGATCATGACTTGAGCCGAAGGTTGACACCCAACTGACTGAGCCACCCAGGCATCCCTAGTTCAGTTTATTAATTATTTCTTGTATGTTTTGTGCTTTGTGTCCTATATATCCCAAAGATTTTTTTTTTAATATTTATTTTGGAGAGGGAGAGAGAAAGAGAGAGCGTGTGTGTGCACAAGAGGGGAAGGGGGCAGAGAGAGAGGGAGACACAGAATCCGAAGCAGGCTCCAGGCTCTGAGCTGTCAGCACATCTCTAATGAGAAATTCCAGAATATAGCAAAAATATTATTTATTTCTTCTATTAAAGGTTCAGAATTAAGCCAAAAGAATTTGTGAAAAGCAATTATTTCTCCTTAAAATACATGTAATTTAGCAATTCATAATTTCTAACCTCCTTTTCAGTTTCCTAATTTATGAAGTGAAGGGATTGGATTAAATAATCTCTAAGAATTCACCCAACCACAATAGCCTATTAATTCCAAATTATGCTATTACCTTCTTTAGATAAGGTGTTAAATGTTTTACCTAAAGATTGAATAAATTTTGCCTGCCAATAATCTTAATTAAATCTATTTTTGAAAGTTTTTAAAATATTTCACAGGAACATTTTAGGCAATTTTGGACTTTATCATTATATATGGGGGTAGAATGTTAGTATTATCTATTTAATCACATTGCTACTAAAAGCCAAACAACATCTTCAATATCTAAATGTTGCCCTTTTAGAAATATAGACTATTTAGTACAGAAACATATTTACTAAATTTTGAAAAATATTAAAGATACATGACTTACTGAGACTAAAGAATTTTATGACATATGATGCTACCATTCAATAAATATTTTTGAGCACATACTATATACAAGGCACCAAAGATAGAGCAGTGAACAAAAATATATAAAAAGCCCTCACAGAGCAAATATTCCTGTCACGTAAATGAGATTGAACAAGACTAGTGAATTAGCTCAGTCTTGATTCGCAGTAGAAACTTGCAAAGCCCTTTCCATTAATTTCTATTTGTGTGTGTGTGTATGTGCTATCTCTATGACATTACTGCAGTCTCACTGATGAGGGTATTCAGTACACAAAAGTGAAATTTTGAAATTTACGGTGATGATACAATTTCATTATTGCTTCATGAAATTGATCATTTAGGTATTTTCTTTCAAAAAATAATAAACACTACAAAGAGAGAGCCCAACCCAAATAAATAGAATATGATGAAATAATACCTACCTATGCTTTCTACTCCCTAACTCCACCTCACTGCCCCTCAACCGCATGTAGCCACCTTTTAATTCTTCTGGTAGACTAATCTTCCCATCTTAGAAGCACCAAAACAGCCTGAGTGGTTGTATGCTCTACTGGAGGGCCAGCTTAATCTTCTTCATTTTCTTCCCACAGGGCCAGGCCAGCACGGGACTGGCACAGAGTATGTGTTTAGTTTATGTTTGCTGAATGAAGGTATTACAGGAACTCATGGTTCTGTCATTCAGTCTCTGCAGACATTGCCATGAGATATAATATATGCCTCTGCAAGAAATATGCTTAACAAAATGAACAATCATGTGCATGGGCTCAGCAATTAAATGCATACAATCTTGGCCTTTTAAGAGACTGGGATCTAAACTAAACTGCGTATATATAGTAATGAGGTGTTCTCATAATCATTGTATATTAAAATCTCATAATGAAAGCAATGGGAAGGCACTAACATTTGTATAGCAATCGAAACCTTGGTTTTGTAAAAAAAAAAAAAAAAACTAACACTAACCTGCTTTGCATTTAATTACAGTTAATTTCAACCATCACTGCATCCATTATTAAAGCAACAACAACATGGGGCGCCTGGGTGGCGCAGCCGGTTAAGCGTCCGACTTCAGCCAGGTCACGATCTCGCGGTCTGGGAGTTCGAGCCCCGCGTCGGGCTCTGGGCTGATGGCTCAGAGCCTGGAGCCTGTTTCCGATGCTGTGTCTCCCTCTCTCTCTGCCCCTCCCCCGTTCATGCTCTGTCTCTCTCTGTCCCAAAAAAATAAATAAACGTTAAAAAAAATTTTTTTTTAAGCAACAACAACAACAACAACAACAACAACAACAACAACATAAAACCCATAGAGGATTACCAAGTCTCAGTAATGGAACTAAATCATCTGGTCTCTTTTGTTAATTAAACTTACACAATAAAAAAAAATTTTAGCATCTTCCAAAAATAAAGAAATAAAATTTAAAACCTATTATGAAGGATATTTCTATTTGCACTAAGGTAAATTTCACTTTGATCCAGTGTGATGGTGCTAAGAAACTCTGAAACTTGGTTTTTATTTAATTGTAATCACTATTATACTTAATATCACATATTCCTTTCCTTGTTAGCTACAGCAGTCTTGAAGCTAAAAGCAATCCTATTCCAGACCTACAAAATTACCCTAGCCTCATTTCCTCCATTTAATGTACTCCAGTCTATGCTTGGATGGCTAAAACAAAATTGAGTAATACTATCACTACCTTTGTAAAGTATATATTTTTACTCAACTGTTTCACAGCTCAGCTGATTCGGTAGTGAGCAGATGTATAATATTTTCCAATCCCTAGTTTACTCAACGCAATACTTCAAACTTTAATCTTGTCTGTTATCATTCAAAATAAAACATCTATGCTCCCTACCATCATTCCCTAAAAGGCCTCTTCATCTTTTCCACAAATAGTAAATATAAAATATTGCAAACACTATCACTCTTAGCAACTTTTGATTTGATTTCCCCACACAGTGTTTCAAAGTCATAGAATATTCTACTCTTCACTCCTTCCCACTATTCTGAATATGGAGATAGTAAAAGGCAAGGCCTCCAAAACATCAGCACCAGCACCAACCAAAATATCAACACACACAAGTACCATTCTATGCAAAGCTAAGCACATACAAAACCAGTCTGATCTCTCTCCTGCTCAAAGATACTGAGTACACACACATGCATAGACACACACACACACACACACACACACACACACACACACACACGATATGAGTTGTATCTATCCAATACAAAAAGATCTTATTACTTAGTGTTGAAAAAGTAAATTTTGTAATTAAACAAGTCAAGATACTTCCTTATAAATAATTGTTGTACTGACTAAATTCCTCATTTTTTTAAATGTTTATTTATTTTTGAGAGAGAGAGAGAGACAGAGCATGAGCAGGGGAGGGGCAGAGAGAAAGGGAGACAGAGTCTGAAGCAGGCTCCAGGCTCTGAGCTGTCAGCACAGAGCCTGACATGGGGCTTGAACTCACAAACCATGAGATCATGACCTGAGCTGAAGTCGGATGCTTACCCGACTGAGCCACCGAGGTGTCCCTAAATTCCTCATTTTAAACTGGCTGCTTTTTACATACCTTCCACTATGTTAAGAATACTGATGGGGCTGGGGAAAGCAATAAGTAATGGGCATACTAAAATACTGCAGCATTTTTCATTGGGGCTGAGGGGATGCCTGCATTCCTAAGATTCAAAAGAGCATGGATTCACAACAGGCCTATCAATAGTGAGGCAAGACAGTAAGGATAATATTTATTTGAACATACACAAGGTTAAATTTAGAGACTTAATTGTGAATCATATAACGTCTTAATTAACACTTCCTAATCAGATGTTTCAGGTAAACGTGATTCCTCTCAGCAAGCTGCTTAAATAGCGAGTCACGGAAGTGCCAGACCTTTGCAGAACTGGAGAACGAGGGTTGTCTGAACCAAGTGCAGCAGGTACTGGCGGGGAATTTTATTTTACTGACATTATTTCTGCATAACCATGAAGTAACCACAGCCGTCTTAGTTAATCTTGCCATCTCAGGAACCAGGTAAAGAGAATAGGGCACGTGGAAATCATGGTGTAGGGAGAAGGGGGATCCAAGGCCTCAAAAGTTGAAATACAACCCTCAAGATTTATTCATGTTTCAGCACAAATAATGACTCAACAGAATTTTATTTTTCTTAATAGATTCTAGACCTAAACTATGAATGCCTTACATTGTAAAATGTAAGGGAAAGCAGTAAGGGAAAAAGCAGTAAGGGAAAAAAATAAGGATAAAACTTCAAGACACCCAAGGATGAAACTAGTGTGAACCTGAGCACTGTGGTCACACACTCCAGAAGACAATGTTTCCCTGAAATTAGTTTTTTCTTGGCTCCCACTGAACTGCTTCCAGAATCTTCACAATTTCTGGTATAGATGACTTGAGATGAAGGCATCATACTCTCTCATTCTTAGGGAAAAAAAAAAGTGTTCCTTATAGCTATTTGGTCCTCTTGCTTTTTAGTCTGGCTGCTAAAGGAAGGAGCATTCAGAGAAGAGTGCTACAGTTTAGTGTAAACTGACAGAGAATTCTTTTTCCTGCTCGCAAGACTGGTGGAAGAATAAACGGCAAAATTCTTGCTTTGCAGTCCTGTTATATTTGATTTGCTATGCCTTGAAACACTCCAGAGATTCTTATTTATGATTTAAAGAATGACTAGACCACTGTAAGGGGATGTTAGCAAGGGAGACATTGCATTTGATAAATATCCCATGAAGGTGGCTAGTCTTGCTCAGGGGAGAGTTGGGTGGATTTTTATTCAGTTGGCAAATAAATGTTCAAATTCTTGATCAAACTCCTTCATGACCAGATTATATGTTTGACGGGAAAGAACTTCATTGCCTTTCCCAGATGTAAAGTTGATAACAATAGTTGATTCTTCAATTCTTAATAAAACTGCAGGTTCCTCTTGCTGAATAGAGCCACATACAATAACACACAAACCTACATCTCATGTCTAAGATATCTTATTAGCTTATTCTTCAAAAACATGTCCTTTATAAAATATAAGTGATTTCTCTAAGGTAGAACAGTAATATGAATGAGAGACTATTTTCTTGGCTCTATATCCAGTAGAGAATGCTGAAAAATGTTGGACACTCTGCCAAAGAAGATCCAAAACTAAGCAATAGGTAATCCATCACACCCTCATTGAAAAGATCTAGTTGAAGGCAGATTACCAAACTGCTAACAGGAAAAAAAAAACAAAAAACAAAAAACAGTTAAGATATATTATTTTGGGATCCTTTTCAAATTACAGTGGATTCTTCTATCTGGCTCATTACAGGAAATAAATGATATTTCCTATTAACTAAAATTTCTTTTTGTAAATACCTGACTTGGAAATCTTTTAAAAAATGCATACTATGTCTTTGTTCTTCTTAAGCAGAATGTTCTAAACTCTATGTAATGTAATAGTCACTTATATCAGTGGCCCCCAGTGGACCACACCTCCCATTATTTACCCACTAGCACTATGTAGTCTCTTCCCTAGAATCTGGACTAGCGCCATGACTGGCTTCAAGCAGCAGAATGTGGCAAACGTGAAACTGTGTCAGTTCCAGGCCTAAGAGTTAAGAAGGTCTGGCAGCTTCTGCTTTTGTGCTCTAGAGGTAGTTGGATTCCTTAGGAGAAGTCCAATTACCCTGAGCCTCAGGGAGAGCCCACAATGAGGAGGATCTGAAATCCCTGGCCAGCAGCCCCAGCCGAGCTTCCAGGCAATAGCCAAAACCAACTTGCCAGACATATAAGTGAACTGCCTTATAAGGGGCTCTTCCTCAGTTGGACTGAGCCAGCTGTTGTCTCATAGAACAGAGATGAGGAGCTGTCCCCTAGAGTCATGCCCAAACTACAGACATAGAAGTAAATAAATGATTGCTGTCATTCTAAGCCACTGTGTTTTGGGATAGCAGACAACTAAAACACTGCAGTCGATCTTTTCTTAACGACTCACGGTCACGATAGTTTTTGAAGAGCACAACAAGCAGATATCAGAAGTCTGGATTCTTATTCTAGGTCTACCTCTTATGGTCTGGTTGCTTGGCTATTCATATTCTCAATTTCCACATGTATAAATCCTGACCAGCCCATAGGATTATTGTACAAAGTGAGTGACAAACACATCACAGTACTTTCAAAACTATTCCATACATCTGAATCTATTCACTGTTAGCATGTAACCCTTAAGTCTCCATTCTAACTTCTTATCTATTATAATCTACATAAAAGTAAAATTTTGGAGCCAAAGAGGTAGCTTTTTTTTTTTAATTTTTTTGCATCTGTATACTTGATTTTGTACATGATTCAACTTGACGAGCCACTGGTGCCAGCAACTGGTACACTTTCTAAATAAGGTGTTGCTACACTTGTACACAGAGTGGGTCTATTTACATTTTAGAGAAGCAATTACAAAGTGTTTCAAAGTTATTAGTATCTCAAAAATGCTTCTCAAACTTTATATTTTGTCTTTGGGAAGACATTTCCCAATATTGTTCTCTGTAAGCAATTCTGCTCTTTCTTCTGATGCTTTCCAAAAGGAACATGGGAATCTTCCATATGTGTAGCCTTTGGCCAGTCATTTAATCATTCTCAGATTCAGTTCCATTCTACATCAATTAAGAATAACTATTTCTTCCTTGCTGTTTTGTGTAACTACTTATTGTTACAGGCGCTACAAAGGCATTCAGTAAGTGGTAGTCAATAATTATCATCATTATTATCACCCTGCTTTATTTTGTGTACCATATGAGTAGGTATGCCTCGTTTTTATGATTTAGAGATTTTAGGGCAATCTGTTTTTATATCTCTGAGGAAATAAAATCAGAGGTTCAAAAACTGGGAAAAGAGGCAGATTTTCTTCTGTCCCCAAAAATCTGGCAAAAGGGATTTTATTTGTGTATTTGTGTGTGTATGTGTCTCATACTATGAATATGAGCTCCCTACGGAAAGACATATGATCTTCGTGTATCTTCTGTTCAGCATCTTGCAAACTAGGGGTGATTAAGAACAATATCATCATGACAGCAGCAGCAGCAACAACAATAAGAACAGATATGTAAGAGCCCGTGTCTCTGATCCTTTCACAGTGGAATACACTCTTCATATTTTAGTGAGAATGAATGAAACATAACATGAAGTCTTATGCCTTGTTTTGGAAGCCAGATTTCCTGGCAGCTTTACCAAATGCTTCAAACTGAAAGGGCAGGAAGAACATAATTCTTTCTGATCTTTTCCCACTTCAAGACTGTTCTCAGACTTCAGTTCCTAATCTATGAGGGGAGGTGTACAGAGATTCTAGATGCCAGTCTCTGGTTCTAACTCCTCAACTGTAATTCATTCTCTGAAGCCCCAGCAACTACCTGTAGTCAAAAAAGTCCAAAGCTGTTCTGGAGTCTGTTATTGAGCTAATATCAAAATCCAGAGACAGTATAATATTCATCAAAAAGCAAGTTCATACAGCCCACATTTTATTGTTGTTGTTACATTTCAAGCATTTAGAGTCCAAGGAAAATTTTTCACTTACCAACGAGGCACTTTAACATTTTTTTTAAGTTTATTTATTTATTTATTTTGAGAGAGACAGAGACAGAAACAGTGGGAGGGAGACAGGGGCAGAGAGAGAGGGGGAGAGAGAATCCCAAACAGGCTCTGCACTGTCAGCACCAATGAGGCACTTTTACCTTAAGGCCATCTAGACTGTCCATCAAAATAATACCCTGTATTCCCAGAAACAACAGTGGGTTTTAAAAGGATCTCATGCATTTTTCAATTCCACCTCATTTAGCAATATACATGGCATATAAGCTGGAGGGGACAGAGTAAAGAAAATGAAGATATGAGCTACATCAATACTTAGGCCAAACATAAAGCACAAATGCTGTGCAAGTGTATGTGTGTATATAAAATCAGTAAGAGAACACCCGTCTATGAATGGTGCAGTCGTCAGGCCTGTGTAAACCATACCTCTGCCTCACTCCTAGTCACCTTGGTGAAAATGTGCAGAATGGAAGAAGGGCCACCAGTGGAGTTGAGTTGATATGCCTTCATTTTTCACAGCAGGCAAAATGATGGATTGACTCAGTGTTTACTCTTCCTTTACACAAAATGGTGGTAGGAACTTCTGCTATGTACTGGATACTAAGATGTTGGGAGTCAGAGATGGAAATCCTGCCCGCAAAAACTAAAAACATACAAGCATACAAACAAACAAGAGTCAAGTCAAAAAACTCCCAAAAACCTGACAGTAATAAGTGCATGGGACACAGAGGATGGGAAGAAAAGTTACGGAGTGTGTGGGTAGAGAAAATGTACTTTAATTTTGGTTCCACAAACATTTATGAAGTTCCTTTTGTGAGCCAGGCAATAAATACGACCCAGGAGAGAAGGTAGGTCACCTCTTGCAAAATAATAGAAAGTGGAGTAGGAATACATCCAACTTTAGATGGACTTGAAGGTTTAGCAGGTAAAGTGTGAGAGAGAAGCAGGGGCAGCTGAAAACCTAAGAAACTGTATGACCTATGTTGTCTATTTTTTGGGTGTGTGTGTAAATCTGGAGAAAAGGCCATCCTCTAACAGCAGAGAACACAGAGACAGGGCTTGAGGGAAGAAAAGAAAATGAAGCAAGTATGAAAATGCATGAGTTAAGAATGAGTAAAATCTGAAGGCTCAGCCTACGTTTCAGAGGCAGGTGTCAAAAGTCACTGTGAATGCTGCCTTCTTGTGAGTGAGAACTCTGCCTGATTCATCTTGCTAGGATAAGTATACATCTAGAACTCTGTATACAGTATGCATTTTTCTCAGAGCATTAACTGTTTTATTGAAAAGGAGTGAAAAGGACGGGGCGCCTGGGTGGCGCAGTCGGTTAAGCGTCCGACTTCAGCCAGGTCACGATCTCACGGTCCGTGAGTTCGAGCCCCGCGTCAGGCTCTGGGCTGATGGCTCGGAGCCTGGAGCCTGTTTCCGATTCTGTGTCTCCCTCTCTCTCTGCCCCTCGCCCGTTCATGCTCTGTCTCTCTCTGTCCCAAAAATAAATAAACGTTGAAAAAAAAAAAAATTAAAAAAAAAAAAAAAGAAAAGGAGTGAAAAGGAGAAGAAAGTGAATAAAAAGAAAAAAATTAAGATCTAGAGAGCACTCTGAAGGGTGAGATCAGGAGACTGATAAGTAAGCCCAGCAGAATGAGGAGGCCATGGCAGGGAGAGACAAAGGAGGTGGAAGAAAGGACAGGGACATGAATGCACGGAACTGGAGAAAACAAATGAATATGTGAATGAGTAAATGAGGCAATGAATCAAAAAAAGACTCTTGTACTGAGATCTGGGGGAAGATGCTCATTTTAAAAAAGGAATGCTGGAAAATGGGGGAACAAAGGACAGAGGATAATGAAGTGGAAATGAAAGAGAACATCCCGGAGTGATCAGAAGTAAACGTGTGCAGAAAGGCAGATGTGAAGAAAAGGAGAAAAAAGAATAAAGGCAAGCACGGAAAAAGAGGTGAAAATATAGATATATTTCATGGCACTAATTACATTTTATTCATATTCTTATACGTTACTACTTCTTTCTCGGCCCATTGTCTAAAAAAGACTTCTTTAAAGTCAAAAGTGGAAAAGCAGTTGTTTATTTGGAGGATTTACAAGATATAGCTTCAAACAGTGAAATATGTATTTCTTTTTAAAAAAATCTCTGCAACAGTGACAGGTAATTTTCTTAGAATCTAAAACTCTGATTTGGGACAGAGAAGGTTTTAGAATGATAAACAAAGGGAGGGAGAAAAACAAGGAAACAGGATAAGTGTTGATTGGTGCTGGTTGTCAGCATGTTGACAAGAAGGAAACAGATGAGTAGTCACCAAGAATGCTAAGCAGTAAGACGCTCTGACAAAGGAAAAGCAGAGAGATTTTTTTTTCTTTTGATTCGTCCTTTTGGTTTTTGTTCGTGGATCACAATCCGCATTGCATGCGGCATTGCAACTGCCAGTACTCTGCCTAACACCTGACTTTTAGCTCTGTTCCTGCCTCTTGTGGTTTCCACTCTACCGTGCATTGTCAGTTTTTGCTGGATCACTTGATTTTTTTCCTTAATGAAGAATTCTGTCTGTATCGTTTAGAAGAGATGATTCGTTGAGAATTTTCTTGCTTCTATGGTACAAAGGTCATATAATCCCCACATTAAGTGACAGCTCCATTTATGCACATCAGTAGTTCTCAAACTTAAATACACATCAGGATCCCCAAGCCTCACCTGCAGTTTGTGATTCAGCAGGTCTGTAGCAAGGCCCAGGAGTCTGCATTTCTAAGAAGCTGCAAGATAATCCTGATGCTGCTGGTCTGGGAGCCACACTTTGGGAACCACTGACTTAGATCATTCCTACTAAAAAAAGATTTTCTCAAAAGACTTCCTCCTATATCTAGAATGACAGCAAGTGAACTTAAGGCCCTTTGATTAGCAACAATGTTCTCTACTCCTATCATTAATTTAAAGGAATGCTTAAAATACTCCTCACCACTATTAGGAGACAAATAATGAATTAGTACATACCTATTTGTGTCTGGCAGAATATAACAGTTCCTAAGTATAAATTTTGTACACCAAAGTATGTAAATATCAACATTTTGCACTTCATAACACATTTCCTCATATGCAACCCTCTAATATTCCTGTGGATTTTAGCTTAAATAAAAGGAGAAAACTTTTAGATACGAACCATTGTCTGAAAATTTTTAATTCTTATTTTGTTATCAATAAGTATAAGAAAAGCAGAAATAAATGGAGAAGGCATAAACCTTCATGGAAATTTGAAAGATAATTTTGAGTGCTTCTTTATGCCAGTAGTTGATTATTATTATAATTCATTTCAAGATGAAAGGCTCTATTTTTACCTAGTAACATATTAACACGAATACTACTTCTTATGCTTTCCTGTTGTGGTGAGAGTTTTTACCTTTTACTTTTCTTCTTTACCACTGTAATGTTTTCTGGATTTAACAAGGCAAATATTACAAAAGACAAAAATCACATAAACCAGTAAATATATTTCTTGAGATGGATTTAGCCAAACTCTTTGTGGAGTATGTGCAAGTGGTATTCCTGAATGGGCAAAAAGAGAGTGCTTCTAAGTGTTCAAACTTAGGCCACATTTTTCCCACTGTCGGTTATCAGGAGACACTATTCACAGTCAATAGCTTAGTTGTTGCCGTAGCCAGTACTGTGATGTTCTTCAAATGTGGTCTGTGGATCTTCTGCATCAGAATCACCCAGGATATGTATAAACAATGTATATGTATTCTGTGTCAGGAATGAACATTTTTAAACTGTACCTGAAAGCCTGCACCCTAAAATTTCAGAATCACTGAAGTTGTGGGTAATGGCAGAGAAGATTTACTTCTCTGCAGAAGTGAGCAGTGGGTACTGCAGAAGGGAGCAGTATGCTCCTAGTATTTTGTATTTGGGGAGGGTGTTAAATAGATTCAACAGATTGAGGTTTTGCCTTCACATATTCTAAAATCTGTTAGGGTTGACCCAAGATGCACTTAAAGATGACATTCATGTGTGGCTCCTGGGTGGCTCAGTTGGTTAAGCATCTGACATCGGCCCAGGTCATCATCTCGCCATTCCTGAGCCTGAACCCTGCTTTGGGCTCTGTGCTGGCACCTCAGAGCCAGGAGCCTGCTTCAGATTCTGTGTCTCCCTCTCTCTCTGCCCCTCCCCCGCTCACGCTCTGTCTCTCTCCTTTCTCAAAAATAAATGAAACATTAAAAAATTTTTTTAAAGATGGCATTAATAGCATTAACGACAGAACTCATTGAGCTACTTTATTTCATTTACAAGATATTCTTAGTAGATCTCTGCATATACAGTATGAATTATAATTATATGCTTGTTGCTAAAACAACTATTCCCTTAGAAAGTTAATAAGAACTACAGTGTCTAAGTTAATAGAAATTAGCAACCCATATAAGTAAAATTTATTAAAATCCTGTCACACTATGATGTTACTGATCCAGATATCGAATCAAAGTAAAGGATTGTTAATGTATGATCTAGTAAGTAAAAGGTTTGACAATTTCAAATTGAGCCCACAAATTATTAGTGAAAAGAAGTTTACCAACATGCTCTACAAAGTTGGTTAGTTTTTCTTACCTTTAATGATAATTAGAAAATTGTATGAAAAATTCTGCATATACTGTCTCCAAAAACAAAACAAAACAAAACAAAACAAAATCCACCAGGTAGAATGTGCCTGAGGTTTTGCCATTATGCCAGCTTAATTTGCCTACGTGCTTCAAATGAACACTCTATGAAAATAAGTCCCAAACTGCAATGCCATTCATTAAAATCACCCAGAACCCTTCTTCCCTTATTCTTTTTTTTTTAATTGTACTTGCTCCTTATACATGCTTCTATCTCTAAGATTTGGGGTTTATGAACTCATCTTGGTTCCCCGGCCTTGACTTTGGCTCTTTATAAAGTATGGTTCAAACTCAATATCTGACCATCTTAGCTCTGGTTCCTAGCATTCATCCAAGTGATCAGGACAGCTATAGATTTTGCTCCATCCTTTGCAAAAAAAAACAAAAACAAAAACAAAAAAAAGTACATAATAATTTTGATATCAAATAAGTGGGCTTTTAAAAAACAGACATCTACATTTTAAATCTTTTTCAAAACACCCATATTTTGAAGATTTAACCAAATAAAAATTTATCATGTATATAAAATGCTCTTAGTTTGATATCCAGTGATGTCTACAAATCTTAAAAATCTATCCTGGATTCAAATTAGTTAATAGTTTTACCTATAATTGATATTGCAGTTTAAAAAGAGGGATGTGCAATGTTTTATTACAAAGCTATGAACTGTGTCCAAACAGATATAAGGAAATATTGAAATAGGTTCCATGTAGGAGAATGTATGGCTTTTATTTTCCAAATAGCAACTTCAATAAATTAAAGTGCTCAATATTGTACCAGCCGGGTGTCAGAAATGAATAGTGAACCTGTCAGCAGAAATGTTTTCAATTTCTTAAGCACCATCCTGGTCCCTGACAGAATTGATTGGCTTTTTGACACAAAGTTATAGTGGCAGAGATTAAAAAAAGAAGAAAATTCTTCTTTAACAAACTACCGCAGTGACAAACTGTATCCAAATGTGATTCAATACACCAAATGTTCTCGTTTAGAGTGAAGCTAAGATAAATACCAGCACTATTATATTTTGGCACTTTAAATAATAATAGCAACAGTAATAATAATAACACTGAAGTGAATTTCCAAAAGAAAAATGTGTTTAAAAGTTAATTAAATATTTGGGAATTTTTTTGGCCACACATTTTTCTCCTGGATTTGCAACATTAATTAAGTAAACATTTTGTACCTATTCTACTTCAAAAATGCTTTTATCATAACAGAAATGCAAGTTAATTGAAGAAATTTGGAAAATACAAAGAATTCTCAAGATAAATATTAAAGTAGTATACTAAATATAAATATGGTTGTATATTTATTATAGTTTTTATATAACTTCTCTGCAAAGTTCCAGAAAGCACTAGAAGCATAGTTCTGTATACATACATACTCACAGGTATATATTTATGATCATACCTATGTATAGAGGCACACAACTTAAACTGGAAAGATTATTTGCAACAGTCATATTAAACATAAGTTTAATGATGTATCTACTTTGTTGTTGTTTTGTATTTTTATGATTTCCTTACTTACATTTAAATCATGAAACCATTTTAGAGTTATTTGTTGTGTGACTATAAGTGAACTGAAATGCCAACCTAATAATGCTAGACTCATGTACGTTATTATTTGGAAACTAGCAATAAGTTGCTGCCTAAACATATGTATTTATTTATTTTTTTTTAATTTTTTTTTCAACATTTATTTATTTTTGGGACAGAGAGAGACAGAGCATGAACGGGGGAGGGGCAGAGAGAGAGGGAGACACAGAATCGGAAACAGGCTCCAGGCTCCCAGCCATCAGCCCAGAGCCCGACGCGGGGCTCGAACTCACGGACCGCGAGATCGTGACCTGGCTGAAGTCGGACGCTTAACCGACTGCACCACCCAGGCGCCCCTAAACATATGTATTTAATAAATATATATGACTATGTAAATTTTATTAGATCCAACCTTTAGCAATTACTTTAGAACCAAAGACTAAGCAAATCTTAGAAAAGTCTAAAATTAGAGAACATATTAACTAAAAGTGTATTTTTTTGATGATCAAAAATTTCTCATTTTACAAAAAGGTTCAAACCCAGCTTTCTTTAAATATAAGACTCCCAACAGTGGGGCGCCTGGGTGGGGCGCCTGGGTGGCGCAGTCGGTTAAGCGTCCGACTTCAGCCAGGTCACTATCTCGCGGTCCGTGAGTTTGAGCCCCGCGTCAGGCTCTGGGCTGATGGCTCAGAGCCTGGAGCCTGTTTCCGATTCTGTGTCTCCCTCTCTCTCTGCCTCTCCCCCGTTCATGCTCTGTCTCTCTCTGTCCCAAAAATAAAAATAAATGTTGAAAAAAAAATTTTTAAAAAGACTCCAATAGTATGCAGTATTTGTTTATTATACCACTACTTATTCAGTGTTGCAGACAAAGAAATTTAAAATTAGAATAACATAAGAGATGTAATTTAGCATAATTATATGAATATATTTTCATCTATGAAAAATAACACACCTGTGCTATGGCTTCAAGACAATGATACTTTAAAAAGTCAAATACAAAAGAAAAAAAAAGTCAAATACATCACTCTAATCTAAATCCTCATCCACCTTTCATTCTCCAAATTTTGGCTACAGACATATGTGTACTGAGGGTCTATTTCATTTTGATCCATTGGCATAGTCAGTATGAAAACAAAGTAACAATAGGTACTGAGATATGTGCACAATATCTCCATTTCAGACACCACTGTTCATAATGTGTTATAAAAGAAGTATTGCCTTTACCACCAAATCCAGAGCAATTCCTGCAGCAAACAGGGGAGAGAAGTTAAGAGTAGTAACTTTCTTGCTGGAGGAGATTTAACCAATCTCGGGCTTCACACTCCACTAGTTTGCTTAGTTTCTCATTTTTCCTTGGAAAACTTGATATACTCAGTTTCTATAAACTTTGCTGTGCCACACCTGGAAACACTGTACTGTATGAATTATTCTCAGTACCTTTCTTCCACATTGAAAACAAAAATATTCTCCCACCTATACAACTTCAAATGCATGTCTCAGTGTATTACCATGAATTATTCCTCTGGAAGAAAAGGAAAGCTGTGAATGTTCATTTTTCTACATTTTATTACATGAAAAGTATCCATCATTAGTATCTGGGATCTAGTACAAATGTTCAAACATTGCACTCATTTGAAACTCAATGGTTGAGGAAATCATTTGGTCTAAAAAACACAAAAGACTAAAAAAACCTCATTATAAGGAAGAAAGCTTTTTAAATTTCAGAAATAAAAAGAAACAGGGGGGCCTGGGTAGCTCAGTCAGTTGAGTATCTGATTCCTGATTTCAGCTCAGTTGTGATCCCAGGGTCATGGAATCAAACCCTGTGTCAGACTCTGTGCTGAGCATGGAATCTACTTAAGATTGTCTCTCTCTCTCTCTCTCTCTCTCTCTCTCTCTCTCTCTGTCCCTCTGTCCCTCTCCCCAACTCATGTGTGCTCTCTCTCTCTCAAAATTAATAAGTAAATATTAAAAAAGAAATATAAAAAAGACAGGGACTAGTTTTAATAAATATTTTTCATGAAAGATAAATTCCAAGCTAACAATAAATCTAGGACTGTATACATAACGGCATCATGTCCAAATACCACATACAGCTCAGATTACTTGAAATCAAAAGATTGATATTTCTAAATGATATTCTTTATTTATTGACATTACAAAGTTGTTAAATATAATACATATGTGTTTGCCCATTATTTGTCAAATCCAACTTTGTAAGTTCTGGTCACTCAGCAGTGTCCCATGAGAGAGGCTTGAGTCCACTCAGCCCTCACTTGTTCACCCATGTAATGCAATTTTCATCAATTTGGTTTCCACTTTTAGATTTCTGTAATTTGCAAATTTCTGGTAAGGCTCTGATAGCCTTCAAAAGTCACTGAGATAGTCACCTACAAGGTTAAAATGGAAATTCATCATCATCCTGAAATGTATTTTGAAAAGAAAGCAGGCAAAGAAACATGTTTATTGACCACTTTCTATGTAACAATTTCCTCTATTCTCCTATATTTTTTATTTAAAACCCACATGAATTCAGCTCTTGTTGACCCAGCACTGATAGCTGTAGCAAGACTTTATTGAGAAGATAAGACTTGAAGTTAGCCATGGAGAATGCAAGGAATTAAGACATTTTAGGAAAAGGAAAAGAGAAAGGTACTGAATGAGCAAAAGTATGCATGGTGACTCCGCATGCCATGTTCTAGTGAACCAATCTGCTAGGAATCAGTGGTTGCTATAATGTCATTATGAGAAATAAAGATGGAAAAATAAGTCAGAATTAGACTGGGCAGGCAGATAGTAAATGTAGTAGAGGCAACTGAAGACAATTGAAGGATTGTGAAGCAGGGAATAACCTGCATGGAATATCATGACAGACTAAATCCCCATTAATGGGCTCTTAATAAATGGAATAGTAGGTTATAAAGGTGTTAGCCTAAATAGAGCAAAAGAAGTAGAACAAAAAGGACAGTACAAAAGAGTTAACAAAGGAAAAAACTCTACTTGTATTACTATGAGAGGGAAGGAAATATGAAGATTTGGCAGTAACTTGAAGAGGCTTTAGCTGTTTCAGAGAGAGGATGCCACTATGGTTTGATCATAAGTCAGGAAAAGATGTATATAAAACTGAGAGCTATTATACAACTTGGCATCTTGGACTGGGTATTGCTGTGGACTGTGCCTATCTGGAAAAGAGCTGACATGCAGGTGACCTGTAGGAGCTTCCTCATGACTGTTTGCATCCTAACACAGTATGCCAAGATGGTAGCATCTCTCCAGAAAAAGGGGAAACCATATTTGTATCCACATATTACGCTTTTAAGAATTTAATTAGCTCTGTAAGATTTCACTGTTATGTGCTGTACCATGTTTATGATTATATCATCCTTAATTATCACAAGAAATAAAACGAGGCTTAACATTCCATCATTCAAAACTGCAACACTAAATTTCTCCCTCAAACCTCTAGGAAGTGTGAGATAAACAACAGAGACAGCACCCATTAGGCACATAGTAGATATTCCAAGTGACTTAGCCAGGTAGAACACAGTAAGAAAACAGGGAACTGGAAAATCATGCAAGTCTCCTAAGCTGATATTATTCCAATATGATTTCAGAATTTACATGTTTTTAAATTTATTTTTAAGTGGGGGTGGGAGGGGCAGCGAGAGAGGGAGACAGAGGATATGAAGCAGGCTCCAGGCTCTGAGCTGACCACAGCGAGCCCGATGTGGGGCTCAAATTCACAAACTATGAAAGCATGACCTGAGCTGAAGTCAGATGCTTAACAGACTGAGCCATCCAGGCACCCCTGATTTCAGAATTTAAAATAGATCCATACTGTAAACTATTCATTTGATGTACTCAGATTTTACAATGATACAAGCTATGATAATAAAAAAAAATTACCCTTCATGATGCTTGTATTAGCTGACCTGTTTATATAAGTTGAATTCATAAGACACCCCAAGACCTTAGAAAATATCCTACCTAACAACATTCGAGCAGTGGTATAAAAATAGCGAAACACCACAAAACAGCCATTTGTCCACCTGAAAATGTGATCACTGGGGGAAAAAAAAACAGTATTAAGCTTCAACTTCAAGCAATATTTGAGAGACCTGTGAAGCAGTTTAGTCACAGGTCATCTAATTTGCAGTATGACTTCAGTTTCAGTGGACACTGTTGAACAAATTGTTGTCTCTACACTGGGAACTTTTATCAATAATCTTGCACTTAAAATACATGGCCTCAAGACCTCAAGTCACCAATCCAAAATCAAATTCTAAGAAATAACTGTTTCCCAGTCATCTCATATACAATCAGTCTTCTACCCCAATTGGGAGAGGAAATAAAGAAGGAGGAACTACTTCTACTTCTATTAACATTTGAGTGAAATCATAGCCTCTGAAGGAAATCCATTTATTGTCATAGCTTGATCAAATTAATAAACCAATGAAAATCTGACACTTATAATACCGAGATACAATCTGTTATTTCTAGTTCCTCACCTTAACTTTTCCCCACAGGGCTTCTTTTTTCAATCTCTATTACTGATAAACACTTGGCACCCAAAATTCACACTGGGTTTATTATTTACAGTATTATGCCTCATTGTCAAAATATTATAATTATTGTTGTTATCCTAGGATTCATTCTCCCAGAAAATGGGAGATGTCTGCTCAATAGTGGTTTTCCTTTTGAGACAGCGGGGTTATCCATCACTTTCAGACATTCTTTTGGACTGTCTATGCCAGGTTATTGAGTGTGACCACTGGTGTTAATCATTCCTTTAGTCCTTCCTCTTCTAGGTACAGTTTGTACATTTCCTGAACTATCTCACATACTCCCAGTCTACTTACATAGACAAACTCTAGAGCCATGTCTGTGACAAACAGAGAAACAAACTACTCATATATTTCTTAATAAATGGTAATGTAGAGAAGCAAATAGCAATGGACTTTGAAAATAATTCAAAAGGAACCTTCTTGTTTCACAGTATTGACAGATTCTGCTAGTCACTGCTAGTCATAGCTATTATTACATAACCATATAGGCTGATTAGCTGTGTTAATGGTGAAAATCAAGTAGAGTGGTTGTTATATGTGTCTTTGTACCCACATTAGTAAACATAAGTAACACTTTTCGACAATGGAGGGAGGCATGGAAAGTAAGGGAGAAAGGAAAGCGGGTCATTTCATATTCTCAAAGTTTTCAATACCTTGACCTCCATCTTACTTTCTCTTACCAGCATATTACTCATTAAACATGCAAAATCCAGAAATATAAAGATATTCCTGAATACTAAGCAAACTTTCCATCTTGACCGTTCCTCCACACACACTTGTGTACTTTATTTGATTTGTCACACCAAATCTCTTTTCACAAAGCCAAGTCTACTTTCCAAGGCAAAATTGCTTTTTATTGTTCATGCCATAAATAAGAATTAATGCAAAACTACAAAGGTTGATTTTTACTGTCAAGGGACATATTTCATTTTTGCTCTAAAAGGAACTACATAAATATCGTCTTTATCTATGACAACATGGAGACCTAACAGCGTACAAAAACACCTCCAGTATGACAATAAAACTTAAAATGATATTGTTTCACTAAGTGGTCAGGTTATGCCCCAGGATAGAATATAACATGAGCACAGTCAAGGTTAAAAGGCAGATAAGTGCCACTCAGGGAAGAGACCGGTGCATGCTTTGAGATCCCCGAGAACAGACAACACGCACACCAGGCTCAAGTGGCACGGTGTTTATTTCTAGCAAGAGAAGAGAGTACACAAGATCCAGCTCCTTGCAATGCGCTGGTCCCCCACAGCCGGCTTCACTCTGCAGCCAATGTGGGCAGTGCAGCTGCACACACCCCACTTTGGCTACAGCAGAAGAACCCCAACCCTGACCGAGTGGGTTCTGAAATACAAAAAGAGCTGGGGGCATGGCCAAGGGCCATAGTAGCATATAGAACCACGCAATTCTAAGAAAAGTTTGCCTGTGCCAGATACAGAAGGAACAGAGATATGTATATTGTCTGTGCTCTGAGCTCCCTGCCTGCGATGTGATTCATGTGTTTGCCCGCATGTCCTTTACTGAACACAAGGTTCTTCTTGGGAACACAGAGGAGGTGTTCAGCTGCACTTGGATCCTGCCCACACTGATATAAACCATTAAAAAAAAAAGACTACAAACAAGTATTATAATCAATTATAATACTTATATTTTATAAACAATTCAGAGATTAAAAGTCCCTTTGCTTATATAATCATAGCTGATCTTCTCAACAACCCACAGAATAGGCTGGCTATGTTCAATAATCCTCATTTTCAAATGAAGAATAAACTGTAATTTAATGAGATTTAGGAATCTACCCAAAAGCCCACTGTAAATGAGTGGTGGAATTACTTAACGTTATGATTCTGGTCAATTTGGGATGCATTTAATGTCTTTTCTACTACCATGGTTTACTAAAGGTTTAAAAGATTGGATATGATAATGCTTTGCTATCTCTGTGAAAATGCTGATTAGTCCTTATTGGCAATTATAACGATGAAGATACATTTAAAGTTTGTATTGATACTAGACCTTTTATTTAAAGCATTTTATGACTGGAATTGTATTTTCGTATTTAATTTGTGGAATATATTGATTGGAATTAGGTTTTAATTGTAAACTTTAGTTCTTCAATATATAGAGAGACATGAAAGAGTTTTAAAGATAAACTGTTACAGATATGGATATGCCCCATTAACAATTAATATAAGAAGTTGTTACAGGCTGGGTCTTTATAGAACACTAAATACATAGTTATCTATCTCATCACTTACCATTTAGTATGATATTTCAATACCTATATCATGAACTGAAAACTTTGAATTATGACCAGTTCAACAAATATGTATGGTGTGAATATTAGAAGTAAAGCCCTCTGTTCACCGAATGCAGGGACACAAGGATTAATCAAGAATGATCCCACTTTCAAGGAGCTTTTAATATAATAAGAAAGATGAGATATGGGTAATATAATTATATTACAATGCAGAAAGATACAGATCATAAAACCTCTCTAGAAAAATAACACTGGGGGTGAGAGGAAAAGCAATATTTTTATTAAGGGAATCTGGGAGGGCTTCCTGGAATAAGACTTTGAGAAAAATCTTTTAGAAGGAATGAAATGTGAATATGCTGAGTGGGACAGAAATACTTCATATGCTGGGTGAATAAAATACAATTTGTGAAGCCAGAAAGTGGAGTTCAGCTTATGTATTTAGAAGTGCCTTCATAAAATAAAAGTTCAGAACAGAAGAAACCAGTTCACAGAAGTCTTTGAACGATGGGCACATAAGCTTGCATTTAGGTAATTAATATAGTTAAACATACCAGGTTCTATCAATTGTTTCAGTTTTCTGGCAAATCATAAGCACTAAGATCTTCATCAATAAAATTTGTCTTACTCAGTTCTATCTATGCATGAATATATTCTATGAAATTAAAGGTAGTAGTGTCCATTAAAAAATATAAAGAAATAAACTTATTACCAAAACTTTGCCTCAATGCAACCTTGTTTAACTTAATATATAGAAACAATATAAAAATTATTGAAAAGGCATCAGAAAAAAATTGGCTAAATGTATGGATGAATGCCAATATGACTCAATTGTACTGAAATTTTTGTCTTAAAAAATCAATCACTATTTCTAATAATATGAGTTAATCTTTTCTGAATATATAGGTCAGGTGTTACACAAAATTTGGGTTTACATACACTACCTTTGATCATCATAGCAGCTCTGTAATTTGGGAATTGCTAATACTACTTTATAGATGAAACTAAGATTCAGAAATGCCCAAGGTCACATAGTAAAATAAGTTTTGGATCTGAGATGGTTACTCAGGTCAGTTGGGCAAGCTGCAAAACTAGTGTCACTTCCTTTTAGCACTTTAAACACAAACCTAGTATTGTAAATGTTTATTTATGTATTTTGAAAGAGAGAGGGAGAGGGTAAGAGAGGGAGAGAGAAAGTGTGCATGTGAGTGGGGGAGGAGCAGAGAAAAAGGGAGAGAGAATCCCAAGCAAGCTCCATGCTGACAGCGCATATGCAGAGCTTGATCTCATGAACCCAACTCTGAGATCATCACCTGAGCCAAAATCAAGAGTTGGACACTTAACCAACTAAGCCACTCAGACGCCCCAAGACCAACCTAATATCTCTAAAGGTAAACCTGGATCTCTGATGATATTAATACATTTGGGTTTCCCAGATACTAACTCAACTTTTTCCAGGATAAAAAATAAGAGAATTATTTTCTATTTTCTTCTTTTACCTGATCACAGAAATAAATGATATTTTTACGGAAAAGCAGCAAGCCCAGTGGATACTAAAATACAAGACAGAATTACTGATTCTGTAGGAATGCATTCTATTCACACTTTTATATAAACTCTACTGGCACTAATACTGATGTTTAAAAATGTCAAGTCGATTTCAAGTATAATCAGTTCTTGTGAATCCCAAGTCACATACAGCTTGAAGGGTTACACAAAACACATAAAATTTAATTTCCCTATATTAAAACACATACACCTACTGATGCAGAACATCAAATGCAATTCCTAGAAACCAGCTGGGAAGATGATCTGATAATCAGAGGGATAACACTCGTGAAAAGACCCCTTGGCAAAAGACATTTCTCATGGAACTGAATTTGCTCTAGGGATTTCCAATGGTCATTAAGGTAAGAGAGCTTCATATAATATCACCCAATCAGGACCACCCTGCTCCTTTGGGCTCCTAAGTCTATTAGCTATGGTATCTGGAGGTGGGGGCCTTTGGGAGCTGATTAGGTTATAAGGGTAGATCCCTCATAAATGGGATTCCTGCCCTGATAGGAAGAAACTCCAGAGAGCTCTCTCTCCCTCTCTTCCACCTTGTGAGGACGCAGCATTTTGGTTTTGGGTTCCCTAGACTCCAGAATTGTAAGAAATAAATTTCTATTGCTTGTTAGCCATTCAATCCATGGTATTTTTGTTTATAGCTGTCCAAATGGACTAAGACATTAGGACAAACTACAATCAGGATGGCTACATTGTTTAAATTGCAACTGGAGGCTCTCCAAGGATTTTGACTTAACTACTTACTCCTGCTTGTGATTTAAATACTGAAGACGTCCCTGACCAGCATTTTTATTGCAAAACTTGAATAACAAGCCTGTTGTCTATAATACATTTTCTTAAAACAGAGGACAGATTTAGAATTTTATTTTAGGTAACTTAAAGATTTCATTTTAAATGGTCTCAAGGTTTCAGGAAAGGTCTTTTGGTTAAATCCTAAGGCATGATGAAAACTTTGTACCTTTAAAATTATGTTACATTACTACTTTTTTATTAAAATTGACAACTATCTTATTACTGAAGTTAATGTAAATATTTCACTGAACTTAAACTTCATATTATAGCTTAGTCTTTTCAGGTCCTTCCAAGTAAAATACTGAAGTTTTTATTCCTTTTCATATATGATTTTTGAGGTAACCTCTAAAGTACTTTAATAAATCTTTAACTTACCATACATTCGTTGTAATCAATTTTCATAGGATATTTCTATGTCTCCCACTGAGGTTTCACTAAAGTGCTCACAGTTAATCTAGTAAGATTTTATTCCACTTAAAAGAAAATATTAATTCCACCTAACACAGATGAAGAATGACCCAGAAGTGTTTCACTTAATATCAGAGCCTATTTTTTTAGTCTGGTTATCTAGAGGATCAAAACATTTCTTTATTTTTTCTGTTTAGCATGCTGCTAAATACCTAGTAGATTAACCTCCCCAAGGAGAGTTTGTCAATTGTCATTTCTTTCACTTACCCACAGACCCAAGTTTAATTTAATTTCAGAGTATCTTTGATTAGTATGAGGAGGAAGAAAAAAACACGTTGATTACAAGCACATGATCAAAATAAAATACTAGTGCAATAAGATGTGAAATGAATTTAAAAGATACAAAACAGTTCCTCAATTATGCCACTTTTCTTGTCCCTTCTCTTCACTTTTGGAAGTGAAGATGAGTTTTTTGGGGCAGTAAGTGGACAAGTTTCTTTTTTTTTTGTTCAGCTTTCTTGAGCTATAATTGACACCTAACATTGTATAAATTTAAACAGGCAACCCTGTACAGCATGTTGATCTGGTACATTTTAAATTGCAAAACCATTACCAGACAAGGTTCTTTTTGACATCTAGGAGCAAACTGTGGCTCAAGAGCTCATCTGATTTTTATAGGTTAAATCCTTATTATTTATTTCAATTACATCATCATATTTTCTACCTGTGACATTCTTATTTATTTATTCATCACATTCATCAATTGTAATTTACATATTATTTTTCTAATGATTTTTTAAAATTAAGAAAGAGATGAAAATAATTGTGGCAGACATTAGAAACTGACCACCCAAAGCCATCAAATCTTCTCCCTCGTCTTCCTCTACCACAGAGGCAAGATTTAGAAATGTGATCCAGTTCTGCCAGGGCTATGTCACTAAAACTTATGGGGTATGTGTGAGGGGAGGGCTTGGGCAATTGCTTCTTAAAGTATATCCTCTTTTATCCTTTCCTATTTAGCTTCTTGCATCTTCCCCTTTCTAATGCAACCTGTGAAAGAGAACTGAAACCCAAAGACAGGGAAGTTATCTTGCAATCATAATGGTGACCATATATACTCATAATACCAAACTTTTTTCCTCTCTCTCCTTTCATCACTAATAGAGCATATTGGAATTAAACCAAAATTAGGGTTCTTGGTTAATGTGATAACTGACAAACTTTCATAGGGTATATAAACCATCAACATACATTGACGACGAGCAGAACACCATGCTAAGTAGTAGAAGGGAAAAATAAATGGCTGCTCAGGAGACAGAAGGAGCCTGGTTCCTTTGAATATCATTGAGCTATCCTGCGAGTCCTAGACCGCTTAAAATGAGTTAATGTTTATTTCAGGCACTGTGGACTATTTTTCTAATGTTTGGAGCTGTAGACATTCCCTCAGTGTTTCAAACTGCCAAATTCAAAAGAAAAAAAAATTCAAACTGATGAATTACGTTTATTTACCATTGATTGTATCACTTAACTGCTTTAGAATAAAAATCCCCCTAAACTAGGTTTCAACACCGGAAATCATACTTTACACGTTTGCAAAAAACATGGATATAAAGCAAGTTTGTCTTTTACTCCTTTCCTGGGTACTGATTTCATTTTTCACTCAACCTCCTTCACACTTAAAAATGTTATGATGCAAACATTTTTTAAAAAGATCTAGGGGGCGCCTGGGTGGCGCAGTCGGTTAAGTGTCCGACTTCAGCCAGGTCACGATCTCACGGTCCGTGAGTTCGAGCCCTGCATCAGGCTCTGGGCTGATGGCTCGGAGCCTGGAGCCTGTTTCCGATTCTGTGTCTCCCTCTCTCTCTGCCCCTCCCCCGTTCATGCTCTGTCTCTCTCTGTCCCAAAAATAAATAAACCTTGGAAAAAAAAAAATAAATAAAACTTTAAAAAAAAAAAGATCTAAAAAAAAATGTATAGCTGGGGTGCCTGGGTGCCTCAGTCAGTTAAGCATCTGACTTTTGATTTTGGCTCAGGTCATGATCTCTTGGTTTGTGGGTCCAAGCCCTGCATCAGGCTCTGCACTGACAGCATGGAGCTGGTTGGGATTCTCTCTCTCCCTCTTTCTCTCCCTTGCTTGTGCACTCTTTCTCTCTCTCTCTCTCTTAAAATAAATGAATAAACTTAAAAAAAAAAAGAAACAATGAATAAATCCCGCATGCCCTCCTAAAGGGAGGACATATTTTGGACCATCGTAAGTTTATTTGCTTTTGTTTTTCTTCTCTGAGAAAATTCTAAGAACCCAGAAGCATAATTTTCAAGATAATGAAAAAGAAAGCAGTGAAAGCAGGTGCTAAGTACTATGACAATGGACACAGAAAATGGTGTCTCATGATCAGTCAAACCCTTTATCAGGCTATCTACAGCTGGAACTGGAATTACAGTTAAAGAAATAGGAAACTGAAAAAGGGGATTACAGTGTGAAGAAAACAAACCAAAAAAGAACTAAATAGCCAGAGAATGTGACGTGACATGACTGAATTCCAGCATATTTTAGAAGCTTTTTCCCTACTGATAAACTTAACTCCTATTAGGAAATATTGACTCCAAGACCTTCATCTCTTCTTAGACATTTTCATGATATATCTTTTTTTGTTAATATCTTTCATATCATTCACATTAATTCTCTTGGAGACTTAGATTTTTTAAAAACCTTATAATTATTTTGTGTAAGTTAACTTATTTATTTTTGAGAGACAGAAGGACAGAGAGAGAGAAAGAGAGCACGAGCTGGGCAGGGGTACAGAAAAAGGGGCAGAGAAAATCCCAAACAAGCCCCATACTGTCAGCACAGAGCCTGATATGGGGCTCAATCTCATAAATCATGAGATCATGACCAGAGCTGAAACCAAGACTTAACCGACTGAGTCACCAAAACCTTACAACTCTTTATTGCTTAAAGCAGTATCTTTCAGATGTTTTCAAAAAATTTATCACTCTATTTTTTTTGTGCTATTTTGTCTATTGTCTGTTTCTTTTCATGGTCAATATCACGGTGCTATTTTTGATTTCCATGTCCAGTAACTTTTGTTTGAATGCTACACACAGTGTACTGAAAAAAAAAAAAAAAGGTAGAGGCACCAAATAATGATATCTTCAACTAAACAAGTTTTATTCTTTCTTCTGCTGGGAATACAGTGAAATGACAACCTTAATCCAGTCCTGGAGAGAGTGATGTGAAGGGGAGTGGTTACTTTGGTAAGATCCAGGTTACCTCTGGTTTCCTTTGTTCTTACAGGATAGTCTTTCAAGACTGCTTGGAAATCTTTGTGAATCTTTGTCTCTTCAGCATTAAAAAAAACTGCAAAAAATCTCATCTTTTTGTAAGACTTTTATGACTTAGCTGTTTAACTCCTGCCTTGCACAGCTTCAGATTTTGACAAATATCTTGAGGGAGATGCATGTTGTTTTGAGGTTCCTTAAGTTCCTGCTCCATTGTCAAAAGCAGAGTGTCTGTGTGTGTGTGTGTGTTTCTGTTCCACAGCAGTGGTTTCCCCTTGAGGATAACCCTCAGATTAAAGAGGCTGAGATCAGCAAAGCCAAAGTGCCACTCCCTCAAGTGCTTTCAACTTTCACCTGGTGTTCTCGTGCACATCTCCTTGCCTCCACCCTTTATTTCCCAAATACACACAAATACAAGGAACTCATGATGGTTTTAAAAAGTTTTTGCTCAAAGTTTGTGCAGCTTCAGAATTCGGTAAATGTCAGAGCTGGAAACTGTACATGCGTTTCTCAAGTTCCAGTTTTGCTATTCCAGCCGAATGAGGTTGTAAAAAGTTCTGCTACATTCTTCATTTCTAGCAGTGACCTTCTGTCTGAACCTCACCCGTATTTGCAATCTGTAGCCTCTGTGTAGATCCAGGAATACCCCTAGGGACTATTGCAGAGGGCCACACCTCACTTTTGAAATGTTCTCCCTGTCTTCAATTTTACTCCTTTTAGTTCTCATTGTTTCCATTGCTCTCTAATGTCTTTAAATACATACTTTTTGTAATTAATTGGCTTTTCTGTTTGTTTTGGTGAGAATTTTGGCCTACTAAAAACTATTTTATCCTTCCAGGAAATATCCTGTTGTTTTGAATTTCCATTATGGAATTGAAACCCTCATTTACTTATAGAGTATTTTAAGACTAGCAACACACAAGGAATAATGTATCAAACACCAGTTTACCCTCCACACAGTTTAAGATGTAAACGTTTGTTGGGGTGCTTGGGTGGCTCAGTTGGTTAAGCATCCAACTTCGGCTCAGGTCATGACCCTGCCTTTTGTGAGTTTGAGTCCCACGTTGGGCCCTGTGCCGACAGCTCCGAGCCTGAAGCCTGCTTCAGATTCTGTGTCTCCTCTCTCAGACCCTCCCAGCTCACACTCTGTCTCTGTCTCTCTCAGAAAAAAAAATAAATTGTAAAATAATTTAAAAAAATTTTTTAAAGATGTAAATGTTTTCAATTCAACCCTCTTCCCAACTTAATAAATTATTGCAAGTACAACAGAAGGTTCATGTATATAATTCTTCCCCAAAATTATTCATTAACATGAATTTAATATTTATCATTCTTTTTTAAAGTTTATTTATTTATTTTGAGAGAAGAATGAATGGAGGAGGGGCAGGGAGAGGGAGACAGAGAGAGAATCCCACGCAGGCTCCACACCCTCACCATGGAACCCACTGCAGGGCTCTAACTCATGAACTGGGAGATCATGACCTGAGCTGACGTCAGACACTTAACTGATTAAGCCACCCAGGTGCCCCTAATATTTATCAGTCTTATACACATCTTTGTGACTTTTGTTTGCACCCACACACAACCACATCCACATGCCCCCAAACCCCCACACAGATACAAATTCATAATTAGTATTTTTGTTTCTTCCTAAATTTTATATAGTTGGTATCATACATTGATTTACCTTGTGCAACTTGCTTTTTAAAAATTCAATATTCTTGGAGCGCTTGGGTGGCTCAGGTGGTTAAGCATCTGACTCTTGATCTTGCTGAGGTTGTGATCTCACAGTTCATGGGTTCAAGCCCTGTGTCAGGTTCTGCACTGACAGCAAGGAGCCTGCCTAGGATTCTGTCTCCCTCTCTTTTAGCCCCTCCCTGCTCTTGCTCTCTCTCTCTCAAAATAAATAAGCATTAAAAATATTCAACATTCTTATTTTGAAATTTAATTGTGTTCATACATGTAGTTTCTGCTATACACTTTCACTAAGCATTTGAAATTTTTTGTTCTTTTGCCACTGCAGTCAATACAGATATGAATATCTTTATGCAGTTTATCCTTTCACATATGTGAGAATTTCTCTGGAGTTGATACCTAAAAGGATACTTTCTGGGTCAAATGTTATGTACATCTTCAAACTGGACAAACTGCTCTCTAAGATGACACTATTAACTTAAATGCCATCCACATTTTATAGGAGTTTTTGTTCCTCTGCATCCTCACTTAAACATAGATTAGTCTTCATAGTTTTGCCAATTTGATGGCATGAACAGGTATCTCGTTTTGCTACTTTCTACATTTATATTTTCTTATTTATTGAAAGAATTTTTATATATGCTCAATATTAATGCTTTTTTAAAAATGGTTATTTACTTTTGAGAGAGAGCGAGAGAGCACAAGTTGGGGGAGGGTCAGAGAGAGAGAGGGGGACCGAGGATCCAAAGCAGGCTCTGTGTTGAAAGCAGGGAGTCCGATGCAGGGCTCTAAACTCACAAACCCCAAGCTCATGATCTGAGCCTAAATTGGATGCGCACTGATTGAGCCACCCAGGCATCCCAGTGCTTTCTTGATTATATGTACTGCAAAATCTTTTCTCAGTCTATTGGGATGGGGGGGGTGGCTCTTACACTTTGCTTATTGGGTCTTTTAAAGTACAGACATTTAAAACTTAAATGTATTCACTTAAATGCTTACTTTACACATTTTGGGTTTTAATCCATCTATATCTGAAACAGGTATGAAGTAACTATCCAATTTTACTTTTCCATACATGGAGTCAATGCAACCAGCATTCCTTCACTGATTCGCAATGCTACCTTGATCAGCTACTAAGTTTTTAGGTATGCATGTGTTGTTTTGTGCATATCTATTCAATTCCATTCATATTTGGTCTCCCACAGTATATTTGTTTTCAAAATTAGCTGCCTAAAACATTAGTTGCCCATTGTTGGCATTTTGCTTCTTTGTATAAATTTTTAGTATTAGTTTTCTTAATCTAGGTAGGTAAGGCTCTGCTCCATAAGCAAAAGTTTAGTGGCTTAAAAAAAAAGTGGATCTCCTCCAAGTGATGAATCGGGATCTAGGCTACTTCATCTATGGCCATCTCAGGGGCTTCAAGGCCACCTAGATGCATATAATTTTCTCTTATGTTCCATTGGCTAGTCCTAATCACCTGGCTAAAGTAACTGTATGGAAAGCCGGGAAATCTAGAGTGCACAGTTTCTGCTATATGTATAAACATTTATGCAAACCTATTATAATTTTAATTCTATGTTACTGAATTCATAGATAAATTTTAAGATAATTGATTTTTTAAATTAAAGTGTTAATTATTTAGAGCAGTTTTAGGTACCCAGCAAAATTGAGGGAAAAGTACAGAGATTTCTCATATACTCACTGCCCCCACACATGCATAGCTTCCCTCACAAATAATGAACACTATCAACATCCCCTACCAGAGTAGTACATTTGTTACAGTTAATAAGCCCATACTGACATACCATAATCATGCAAAATCCATAGTTTACATTATAGTTCATTCTTGGTGTTATACATTCTATGGGTTTGCACAAATGTATAACATTTATCAATCATTATTGTATTTACAGAATATGCTCACTGCTCTAAAAATCCTTTGTGCTCTATCAGATATAAGATCTGTGTCTAGATTAATTTTTTTGCCTATGGATGTCTAGTTGTTCCAGCACCATTTGTTGAAAAGATTATGTTTGCTCCATTGTGTTGCCTTCGCTTTTGTTGCCAAAGATCAGTTGACTATATTTATGTGGGCTTATTTTACGGCTAATTTCTTTCATTGACCTATTTGTCTACTTTTGCTAAGATCACACTGTCTTGATTTCTGTAGCTTTGTAGTAAGTCTCCAAGTCAGGTAGTGTCAGTCTTCTAACTTTATTCTTCTTCAATATTATATTGACTATTCTAGGTATTTTTGCCTCTCCATATAAATTTCAGAATCAGCTGTTGATATCCACAAAATATCTTGCTGGTATTCTGATTGCAAATGCACTGAATATATAGATCAAGTTTGACAGAGCTGAATCTCTGCAATATTGAATCTTTCTATCCATGGACATGGATGGATTATCTCTCCATTTATTTAGTTCTTCTTCAATTTCATTCATCAGCATTTTGGAACTTTCCTCATCTATGAAACTATTCCTCACATATTTTGTTAGAGATATGCCTAAGAATTTCATTTTGGGGATGCTAATGTAAATGATACTGTGTTTTTAATTTCAAATTTCACTTGCTCATTGCTGGTATATAGGAAAGCAACTGACTTTTGTATGTTAATCTTGTATTATGCAACCTTCCTATAATCATTTACTAGTTCCAGGAAATTTTGTTGCCAATTATTCAGATTTTTTTACATAATTATGTTATCCACAAGTACAATTTTATATCTTCCTTCCCATCTGTACACTTTTTGTTTCCTTTTCTTGTCTTATTGCATTAGCTAGAACTTCCAATATCATGTTGAAAAAAAAAGATGAAAGGAAACATATTGTTATCTTTACATTACTAAATATTTATGCTTATAAATGCAGTATGTATACTCTAATTTATTTAGATTCTCTTTAGAAAACATCCCACTTAGAGAAATGGAATTGGCTACAATGCAATAGAGCCACGTGAGAGTAGAATGACTTAATTTTGCACATTGATGCATTTCCTCCATGAACTTTGATAGTCTATCTAGTATCTGGCTAGCTCTGTGTGTCAAGACTAAAAACTAAGATGACAAAATGCCTATTTACTCTAGCTTACCCTTTTGATGATTACTATATACTTTCACCTGTGATCTAAGAAATGATAGATTCTATCTGCTCTGTATAACCACGTAGGCCTTATTAGTTTTTCCCAAAATGGAAAAATAAGTCACTTCCTTCAAAAATATCTTGAAAATATGCAATTTTATCACATGTCTATCATTTTCAGCGTTTCTCTTATTCACACAGGAAAATGCAACAAGAGTTGCTAGACCCACTGTCTGCTTAGATTTCAGAGTAAAAGGAGGGTAGTATGCACTTGAGAAGCCTCCTCTAATTGGTTTCTGGGAACCCAGAGAATTGGCCCAATGAGGGTAATAACACTGATTATTCTTTATTAGTAGTAACTTGAGAAAATAAATGCATATGAAATATTGCTTCCTAAACAGACTACTTTTCATGCTTTTTACATAGTAAGTGCTAAAAAGCCATTAAATAGAAGGCATATTTAGTTATATGGCTGTAAGTACCTAAAGTTCAGAATTTAAATACAGATATCCCATGCAGCAACTGTGCAGCAACAAATTGCCTCTAGAAATAAAGGACTCAAAGAGACAGCATTTGAAACTAAAGGAGGTGGATTCTCTGTTGTTTTTTAAATTGTTAGGATGGCAGTCAGCAAATGAATACTCAAGTCTTTTTCAGCAGCCTGAAAGAATTAATTATATACCCCAAATACTAAAGTTATTGCTAGAAAATAAATTATACAGGAAATCCAGCTGGTCAGATACTTCTACACAAAGCAAATGTATTTTGGGAAAAGTTTTGTTGTGGTGTGTGTGCGTGTATGCATGTGTGCATATGTATAGGGTGTGAGTGTGTGTGTGTGTGCTTGAGGGGTGTAATAAAGAAATGGATGACAGATGGTTACTCTCCAGAAATAATTTTATATACTCCAAACCTCACAGCATATTACCTATATTCCCTGACAAGCACCTGTATTATAGAAAGCCACAAAAGTGACATCCTTTGACTGTCTTGTAGCGGAGTATATTTTTCAGTGAAAATTAAAGGAAAAATTCACCTCTAACTATAGTTTTGAATTTGCCCTCATGTAACACTTCAACATTTTGATCCTGCTTTAACCAGCCCTAGCTCCTCTACTTCCTTATCCTACCACGGAAAAGGGGCAGGGAAGCAAGGAGAGAGGTAAACCTTGAAAAGCTAGAGAAGAATTATGGAAGTTCTGTAGTTCCCCCCTAACCCTACTGGATGAGGAAGAGATTTCCAGGTAGATTCTATGCTCAATCATGGCTATAAGGTGAGCCACAATCACCTGGGCCAAATTCAGCACAAATTTCAAGATATGGACCCCTGAGGGAAAAGATTTAGAACTTTTCAAATTATCGTAGGATACTTATTGATTTAAGAAAAAACTAAAATTACTACATAACCTGTATCTACAAGTTTAGAGACTTTATGGTACACTGGCAAAGAGCTTAAAAAAACAAGAATTACTAACAGGCATGTATATTTTAAAGGAGATAAAGAGTGGACCTAGGAAACAAAGACATCTAACTTCTACACCTGTAAAAAGAACTAGAACAAATACAGTGCCAAACACCTAGAAAAGCATGAAATGCAGACAAATCATCGCCTGCCTTGCTAGACTAATCCAACCCACTTTTTTTTTTTTTTTTTAATTTTTTTTTTTCAACGTTTATTTATTTTTGGGACAGAGAGAGACAGAGCATGAACGGGGGAGGGGCAGAGAGAGAGGGAGACACAGAATCGGAAACAGGCTCCAGGCTCTGAGCCATCAGCCCAGAGCCTGACGCGGGGCTCGAACTCACGGAGCGCGAGATCGTGACCTGGCTGAAGTCGGACGCTCAACCGACTGCGCCACCCAGGCGCCCCTAATCCAACCCACTTTTATGTAAGAATGCCCCAGAGGACCTAACGCTGTGCTCATGGTACACCAGCAGCAACACCTTTCAGAGATTAATTTGAATGCGAACTAATTATCTAGTCAGATCAGCACCTTTGTTGATGACCATTTAGAGCGAGTGCCTTCTGAAAGGCACTTTTCTTTTCTTTCTGGGTAAACCCTAAATGACTCACGAAGCATGAATCACAATGCCCACCCTTTGAAAGTGGGGAAAAACATATATGATTTTTAAGAACTCCACTTCATAATGTTTACTGTAACAGTGATCTTTGATGGCTTGAAACAGTAGGATCCTGGTTGATGTGTAAAAACTGACTTCAATCTGTGAGCCACTGTAGGCATAAATTCATGGAAATAGAGTAAACTTTATCAGGTTTTTCTCTGGGGTTCCCACCAACACAATATTAGCAAACAGTCCACTGTCTAGTGAATATAATTGAGGCAAGGCAAAAGCAAGCAATAACATATACAAAATGTTTAGGTTTGTTGTTTGTTTTAAGAAAAGCTTTAAATTGTCTCCCAACAATGTAGTCACCAGTAAATTAACAAATAAGTTAGAATTTATTACCATTTGGCTAAAATCCCAAATTTCCATAGGTCCTTAATTTCTCATCTCTGAAATGAAGGTGTTAAATTATTAGATGATCTCTAAAAATCAATGCAGCACTATAACCCTATGGTTCTTGAAGATATACTGGAATTCTATGTTTCCCATTATGCCTACCTATTAAAATTGTAAGTAACTATAGCCTAAGTAGATAATGTCTCTCAGTAGTTATTTCTAAGATGTTGAGCTGGAGAAGGCAGATAGTATAGTAAAAGTGATTATCTTTATACAAATAAGACTTCTACATTAAATGAATAGATGACCCCCAAAATACCTGTGGTCCTTAGAAAGACAAGTAAGTCAATTCACTTTTTTAGAATACAATAAGTTGTGCTGCTATATTTTTTTCTTTTTCTTTTTCTTTTGAGAAGGTTTTAGAGAAAACAAACCAAGGACTAAGACCTAAAGAGAAGTAATTTAGACTTTTAAAGAGAATGGATCTTCACCTAGAAGCCCAGCCATGTACACAAAGCCAAAAGTTATACCTAAAGTTGAAATACAAAAGAGGAAGAAAGCCTGAATGTCCCAGCAAAAAAAAAAACAATAGTAGCAGAGCTTCAGCAGCAAATCTGAGAATAAAGTTGAGAACATGAATGGACAAATACTTAAAAAATAAAGAAAATTACAGAATACAATCACCTGGAACTTATGAGAAAACAGACCTAAGAAAACTTTTGCCACAAAGAAAAGCAATCCCATATCTGTAACATACTTCTTAAGAGATGATTCCAGGATTACTCTGTGCAAATAAACCTTTGGTTATGCTAAAGTATTCCCAATTGTTAAAATATCTCTATATTCACCTTATTCGCCATATTTCATCTACTTTTGTAAATAAAACTTAAAACTCCTCATGAATAATGACACCCTAAAATACTATCCTTTTCCTGAAGGAAGAGAAATTATACTATCATCTTTCACTTAAGGATTGCAAACTTCTTTTTATTGCCGATTTCACCTTCCTCTTCCTTCAAAAAATATCCTAGTAACAGTACAGAATATGTTTCAATGTTATTACACATAGCATATATACAGTTCCAAACATCTTTGGTTCAAAGCTGGTTTCAGAGGGAATTACAAACCTAAATGAATCAGCTCATGACCTCTTTTAAAACTAACTTCGGAAATGACTGCTTCATGCTTCATCAACTGTCTTTAACATAATGAATTATAAAGCATGGTTAAATCACCTTGCAGGGACTATTTAAAAGTGAATAGAGTCCCTTTACTTTCCAACTTATTATTTCTCTTTGAGGAAGATTAGGAGAAGATACCAGATGGTTAGCTGTCCATCCATACTAATCTTAAAGGCAGTCAAATGTCCAATGATCCATACTACATTAAGTTCTTTTGTGCATAGTGTGTAAGTCATTTTTGAGGGTCACTAGTAGACTAATCATAGTAAGTAGGTAAAATACTTGAATTTCACTGTATTATGTTTATTATCCAATATAAATAGGGTCATATGCTAAACTGTATCCAATTATAATATAATAATTGATACTAATTGACATTAGTAATAAAATAAAAATCAGCACCTGAATAAAAGTTTTAGTAAGAAAATGAGACAAAAGTGCAATGCTCTCACATTACAAAGATAAAAAAAAAAAAAAAACTCCTTAAATCTAAATAGCAAGATTCCTCAGTGCCACCAAACACAACCCAGAGAAGAGAAGTTGCTTTTAAGTCTTTTAAATATGTCCTTATCCTTGCATTCCCAGTAACTTCACCAGAATTTGGGCTAACCTAGTTAAGTTCTCTGAAATATTGGTAATCATGTAAATCATTTATCTTTGAACCATCTAACTCTCAACCTAGTGCCTTCTACAAACCACCAACCAATTATTTCTCATGACATTGTCCAGTTCTGAATCCTGGGTTGCATATACTGATACCAATAGAATACACCCATAGATCCAAAGCATTCCTTTGAAGAATCATTTTGGGTTATGAGATCATTTCTATGTAGGCAGAAAGAAATTCATAACCCAGTTTTAGTAAAGTGTCAGCCACTAACTAGCTATCTGAGCTTGAGGAAGGCACATTAGGTCAATCTAACATTAACCTTCAGATTGCAAAATTCTGTATCTGTGTAGTACTTTGGCAAGCAGAAAGCAGTTAGAGATCTGAGGACTTATTCTTAAACAGACTTTTGACCAATTCCCTTGGTTTTAGCCCTGTTTTTTTAAATTTTTTTTCCCATTTTATTTATTTTAGAGAGAGAACACGAGTTGGGGAGAGGGGCAGAGGGAAAAAGAAAGAGAATCTTAAACGGGCTTCACACTCAGCACAGAGCCAGATGCGGTGCTCAGTCCCAGGATCATGACCTTGGGATCATGACCTGAGCCGAAATCAAGAGTCCGATGCTCAACTGACTAAGCCAACTAGGCACCCCTAGCCCTGCTTCCAAGTGTACCTCTCAGCACCAATTGAAGCTTTGTGGAGATCTAGGAAGTGAGTTATGTAGTCTCCTGGCCTTCTGTACAATTACCCTGGGATTTAACTTTTTTAATACTGCTAGGTTAGCTATCACCTGTCCATCTATATTTTGGTTTCCAAGATTATGTTGCTGTTGTCTCCTCTTCTGTTTTCTGTCCTTGTGGGTTCATATCTTTAAAAAAAGTTACCCTTATTATCATTTTAACAGAATTTCAGAAAAAAAGTGAAATAAAATGCACATGTCCAATTTGACATCATTACTCAAAATTAAATTTTCTTAAACTTATTTCAGAAAAGGTATGCTGTGAGGGCTAATTTCAGCAGACCTGTAATTGGCCTGAGCTGTGTTACTAAAATAAGTGTACCTGCACAGCAATGACATTGGGTTAAGGCATGAAATGTACTGATTAATAATGTTGCTTTATAACCACAGGTCCAAAGAGTTTGGAGGAGGTTTGTAATAGCTTGTCAGTATTGTTTATTGGTAACAGTGAGATGGATGATTTGCATTTGGTCTCCAGGAAACTCTTACAGGGTCTGCTGTTGGGCTGGTTATGTCACATAAATCTGTCCACATGAGCAACAGAGCTAACTGGGCTGAGATTCCATTTGGGGTTCTTGGTTCTAAGGAATCTTGTGCACGTGTCCATGGTTTCTGATCTGGGGGGGAAACTGTATTCAGTGTGGTCTTTCTTAAAGAGGACAGTTAGAGCTGGCACCTGTTTTTTCCTAAACCCTTGCTGCGATACAGCCCTTGGATGTGACGCTTTTCCTTCATTAAGTGCTGTTCCTATATTTCATCATTTTTTCCTGCAATAAACTGTAGATTTGTATGCATTGTTATTTTGGATCCTGTGACTCTTAAGCAGCCTAACCGTATTTAACTGTCGCTATTAGTGCAAGAGGTCAATATATAATTTTACATTTTCATAATACTGCTTCAGTAATTTCTGCACAACAATTTAGGATGTTATATTTACTAGATGAAAATCATACTTGCTGGCTTCAGGTCCTAATAAAATAAAATTCTCAAGTATGAGTAAATCAAAACATGCCACTAATTAGTCTCAAAACAAACACAAACTTAAGAAACAAAAACAAAACAAAACAAATAAAAGCTACCACTGCAGGCAGCAAAGTTACATGCATTTTCGGTGCCATGTAGACAAGCTATAAATAATTGATTACTCATAATTATCACCCTAAAGTCTATCATCTATTATGAAGTAATGCACCTTGTACTGTGAACTTAATGTCATGAACTAAAGCATTCAGAATATCTAGAGACTTCCATAGATACAGATTTTCCATCAATATACCTGGAAATTTTTAACCAAACTACTATTGTTAATTTTAGCTGTTAAGTTAATAATAAAAAAGAAAAAGAATCATAGTGAGGTAAGTCTAGCCCATAACCATAGGGATTTCAAGACCCATAATGATAATTTGAATTGCATTTTGAATCAAGGTTAGTGTTCACTCTGAAAAGGGCTACTAGTGCATTTCTAGCCGGAACGGGGTAGCCAAATCTTACACTTGCTGAAACACTAATCAATCACAGTTACATGTGAGCCACGAAGCAATAAGCCACAATGGAGATTATTGGTGGCCTGGATTGCTTCTATCAAGTGGGAACATTGGTAAGCAAGACATTATCACTGGTCATATTTCAAAAAGGAATAAGGCAACTGAGTTAGTATTAAATTCTGGACTCAAAGTACAACTTCAGAGCAAAAGGTCTGAGATGTCATAGGCAAAGGACAAGTACAATTTCTCATATAAAGAAAAGAGAACGCTACAGTTGTTGAACATCTATCAAATGTGAAGCATTGAGCCAAGAGTTTTATACACAAAACCTGATGAGAAACATATAATTATTCCCATGTCATGGATGAGAAAACTAAGGCTCAGTTGTATGAATTGGAAAATATTGAGCTTAAGTAATTGGCTGATATTCCCAATGCTTGAAATGTCATCAGCAGAACACAGATGTACATCGTTACAGCGCATCACAGTCTCTCCTGAAAGAAGCTCAATTACTCTCCATCCTCTGTCCGTACATGCTCACAGTTAATACTCCCCTCTGCATGTGCTAAGTTAAATGTAGCTATCTATCTTTCTCAGTCATTGAGTTTCTTAATAATCTGACATTTTAGCAAAGTATCCATTCATTTAATCATACATTAAAGAAACAGTTTCTGAGCGCCAACCTATTCAAAGTGATAGAACACAGGCAGTTGTATGTACAAATAGGAATCCAGAGGCCCTGACCATGGAATTTTCCACAAGAGAAACCAACTTGCACTTCGGATATACTTTATACCCTAAAATGGATCTTTCATGTAGCCAACATATATGCCACACAATGTTTTACACCTTATTTACTCATACTCTTAAGTTTTCTCTCCTTTGCTAAATGATGACCTTTATAACTTAAGCTGATGAACAAGTATTTCAAGCTACTGAACAGTGGGACTACCTGTCTGTCTGCTTTCATGGCTGTGCCCTCACATAAAATACATTTTTGTCTGTACAACAAGGATTGTTTGAGCAATCATGATAATGTTTTATTGCACTCTGCCTTTATTTTATGAAAAATGACCAGAAAATAGAAAATGAAGGCATTGTTTTAGAGATAATACAATTGAGACAAAATGAAAATGATTAGTCATGCCAAAAGTGATGAATCCTATGCTGATTGGCTCTGTTTTCAATTGCGAGGGGAAAATAGCACAATCCAAAATCATGAAAAAGAACTACCAGACTGCTATCACTGAATATTTTGTCTGAAAGCCTCCATTTCATGATAGAGAAAATAAATAAGCATTTTAAATTATAAGTTTAAAAAATAAAGGTTCAAAAGCTCACCCATAATTTGGATTCAGAGAGAGCTTTAAAGTCCGACAGAGCTATAGCTATACAGTGTTATAGGCTCTTATACCAAGAAAAGAAAATTTGGAGTTCACTTTTATTTTGACACATTCCTCAAGGAAGTTGATGAACCATTCCCCCCATACCAACACTTTTTGGGGTCCCAGACCCATTTTCAGTGGGAGAGAGAGGGTTCTCCCCCCACCCCTCCCTCCACACACAACACCAGGCAATTCTCAGATACCGTACTGGTGTCCCAGGAATTCAGTCCACTTCTGACACTATCTACCAGGAGATAACACCAGGTTCCACAGGTTAAGGGATCAGTCCTACAAGACTGCCCCCACCCCCACTTCAGATGCCAGACCCAAGCCTCAGACTATTACCAATGTTTCTGACCCACTGGCTACATACATCAGAGGTTCCCAGGACATCCTCCTTAGGTTTTTTTTTAATTTGCTAGAGTGGCTCACAGAACTCAAGGAAACATGTTTTAGCTGTTTATTAAAGGATATGATAAAGGATATGAATCAACAGACAAACAGAGATACACAGGCAATGTATGGGGAAAGAGGGTGCTTCCTACTCCCCTGCACCTCCCCCTGCACCTTCCTACATCCCCCTACCTAGTCCTCCTGCACCTCCCTGCACCTCTGCTCCCTGAATCCAGTCCTTTTAGGTTGTTTTTTTTTTTTTTTTTAAGGATAGGAAGAGAGAGAGGGAGGGGGAGAGAGAGCTGCCCGCACAAGTTGGGGAGGGGCAGAGGAAGAGAAAAAGAGAAGAGCATCTTAAGCAGGCTCCACACCCAGGGGCTCAGAACCAGACACAACTGTGATATGATGACCTGAGCCCAAATGAAGAGTCAGAGGCTTAACCAACTGAGCCACTCAGGTGCCCCCCTTTTGGGTTCTTAGGGAGACTTTACTGCATAGTCATGATTGACTAAGTTAGTTATTGCCTCCTGGAGGATTCAAACTCCAGCCCCTTTCCTCTCCCTAGATATAGCAGGTGGGACTGTTGGTCCTCCAGGCAATCAGCCCCCAATCCTTGGGTGGGGTCTGAAAGTTACCTTCCTTAGTTACAAAACACCCATGTCACCTTTATGGTTCTGAAACATTTTTCAGGAACTATGGATGAAGACTATATATATATATACATATATATGTATATATATACATATATACACATACACACATACATATACATGCACATACATATATATATACATATTTCTTATAAATCATTACACTGCAGCCATCAAATAAGCAGAATTCTTACTCTTCCCTTGCAAAATCATCAAATACTTCTCAATATCAGATAAGTTATTTGAGTTTTCCTAAATGTCATTCAAGTAAGCTGTGAAATTATCTAGTAAGTTATAGGAAAAATATTGCACATTCATGCATTTAAGAAGTAGATCAGGTAAACTATTCCATTAGACATAAATTTCTCTATATTTAGGGCTTAATCTGGCTTTCAATTTTTAAAAATCTTACAAACCATACAGCATAAAAATTCAGTATTTATATAATAATTACAGATTTTTATCTTTTTAACTTTCTGGGAATGGAATCTTATTTGTGAGATTCTACTGTTTTTCTTTCAGATATTCAACTATCAAATACATTTTCAGGAATGCTTTTACTGGAAGGAAGGGGACACCTTATATCAGGCTAATCCCTTTAAAATATGTTGGGGAAGAACTTTTCATAGAAAGTAGGTTATAATTTAATAATAAGTATTTCTCCTTGTAGAAATTAGGCAATACATTTAACTATTAAATTGATTTGTTTAGATGTTCAAAATAACCAGATTCTAACTTTCTGCAAATATGTGCCTTTTATCACATAGGTAATAGAAAGGAAAAAGTCTCACCTTTAGTACCTCACCATAACTAGGACATTGGCTGGATTCTTAGACCCATTCACAAGTTAATATTTTAAAAATTAGAATTCCCTGCCTCAGAAATAGTTCATCTCTCAAATGAAATATTCCTACAATTTTTCCCACTCCATATTAGTATTCTTTTTTATTAAAAACCTTATAAATATTGCATACCACATATTTTTGAACTTGTTAACTATATTAAGTTATCCCCAAATAGCTAAATCGAATGGGATTTATTACAGGTTTTGTTACACTGGAGCCTTTGAAAGACATGCCCAGTTCTTTATGGAATGTTTTATGCAACCATCTCTTTTTAAGACCAAATATCTCAGGATACAGAGTGTACTTCTGCTCACTGGTAGGGTGGAGAGATGGTTAATAATTAGACTTAGACATTTTTCCTTAGCACAAAATAAATTTAATTTTAAATCATTCAATTCAATGTTTGAAAAATAAGAAGTAACAATTTCCTTGCTATTTTATTCTAAAAGTGTGTTTTTTATTGTTTTCAAGTCTAGTACAATAAAATAGCTAATAGCTTTGCATGCCAATCCTCTCAGAGAAAATGCAATCTTATAAAATGGCATTTTATCATCCTTTAACAATGTAAATGCTTGCCACAAAAATAGGGAAAAAGAAAAAACATCACCATGTCCTTAGAAGCACAAGGACATAATTTTAGTTTTTCCATTTTTGGTCTGTTATTTTTTCAACCTTCTGCCACCTAGTCACTATTAATGTGCATATGAAAGCTGTAAAATTGTCTGTTATATTACAGGAAAAATATAGCACAGTGATGCACTTAAATTACTTTGAATGCCAGATTTTGAGTCAGATGCTTTAGGTAAGACATGGCAGAGAAAGAAAGAAAGAACGAAAGAGAGAGAGAGAGGAAGCAGAGAGAGGAGGAAAGAAAGAAAGAAAGAAAAAAGAAAGAAAGAAAGAACAAAAGAATGAGCAAAGAACGAGAAATTGTCCTGATTCTCTGAGGTACTTATAGACCACTCAGCCATGGGAAAGTGTCTAGTTATGAGGTAGATTATTAAATATTAGTAGAATGAAGAATGACTGAGCAAATTAAAATATCACTTTGTCATGTAAAAAATTGACAATAGAAGAGAAGCTACAAAAGAAACAGATTGAGCAACCAAATCCTATGAAGAAAACCAGGATACTGTAGTGTCTTAAATATCACGGAAGAGTTTCTGAATAAGAAAGGAATGGCCAAAGTTATTGGATGATGCCGAGATTTCAAGCAAGAAATGGATCAAGTGCCTTGTATATTAGCCCCTTGAATGTTAATGGTACCCTCATTGAAAGGTCTTCTTTAAGTGAGTGGTAACTACAAAAGTTGGATTATAATTGGTTGAAAGGTACAAAGAGGTTGGGAAAATAGACCCAAGTTTACATTGTCATTTGACATGTTTATAAGTGGAAGGAGAGAGAAAGGTGTAGCTGTTTAAATGGGAAATAGGATACACAGGCACTTTGTTTCTGTTATTGTTTTAAAGATAGAAAATCTTTAAACATATGAGAGGCATCAATAGAGAGAGAGATAAGATTCCTGATAAAATATGAAAGCAAAATCTTGACAGCAAAGTGGAAGGATGCTTCCTCCACCCTGACCTTGTTAAATGATCAATGACTTGGTGGAAATGCAGGTATCTCAGGAAAAGTGATATCTGGATATTGAAGATCTTCTGCTCCTAACTTTGATTTTCTCTGTGCAATGATAGGAGATGTTAAAGGTGAAAATGGTGGGAACATGGGATTCAAAGTATATAGGCAGGGCGCCTGGGTGGCTAAGTTAGTTAAGCGTCTGCCTTAGGCTCAGGTCATGATCTCCCAGTTCGTGGGTCTGAGCCCTGTGTTGGGCTCTGTGCTGACAGCTTGGTGCCTGGAACCTGCTTTGCATTCTGTGTCCCCTTCTCTTCCTGCCTCTGCCCTGCTCTCTCTCTCTCTGTCTCTCTCTCTCTCTCTCTCTCAAAAATAAGAAAACATTAAAAAAAAAGAATACAAAGAGAAAAAATAGACATCATATATAGTAAATATTTAGCTTCATGGTGTAATACAGTTAATCTAATAGTCTGTATGCTACAATCAGTAACTTTATATATGCTGAGACATTTTTTCAAGACTATTTTCAGGGATTTATTTTCTATAATAGAATTTTAAGTACTAGGGGCACCTGGGTGGCTCAGTCGGTTAAGCGTCCGACTTCGGCTCAGGTCATGATCTCGCGGTCTGTGAGTTCGAGCCCCGCGTCGGGCTCTGTGCTGACAGCTCAGAGCCTGGAGCCTGTTTCAGATTCTGTGTCTCCCTCTCTCTCGGAACCTCCCCCGTTCATACTCTGTCTCTGTCTCAAAAATAAATAAACATTAAAAAAAATTAAAAAAAAAAAAGAATTGTAAGTACTAACTTTTCAGCATTCATTCACTTCAATAAATATCCTTTTTTCTTTAACTTTATACAGAAAACTTTGTAACTCTATAACTTTTCTTTAACTTTTTACATTAATAGATTTTGAGGATCACATTATCATATGTTAACCAACACAGAAAATCTCATATAAAAATAATGCATCACAAATAAAAAATAATTTAGGAATAAACTTAATGAAGGAAATGTTAGATCTAATCCTAAAATTTGTATGTAATTGCAAAAGACCTTGATAGCTAAAGCAATCCTAAGAAAGAACAGAGGTAGAGGCATCACCCTTCCTGATTTCAAACTGTATTACAAAGCTATGGTAAAGCAGTATGGTACTAGTATAAAAGTAGACATATAGACTAATGGAACAGAATTGAGAGCCCAGAAATAAACTCCACATATAAAGACAACTAATATTTGACAAGGGACCCCACAATATTCAGTGGGAACATACAGTCTCTTCAATAAATGATACTGGGAACACTGGATAACCATATACAGAAAAAATGAAATTGGACTCCTAACTTACTACTCAAAATGAATCAAACTTAAATGAGAAACTGGAAGCCATAAAACTCCTAGAAGAAAACATAGGAAAAAAGTTCTTTGGCATAGTTCTTTGGCAATGATTTTTTGGATGTGATGCCAAAAATACAAACAACAAAGACAACAGTAAGAACCACATCAAACTAAAAATCTTCTGCACATCGTAAGAAACAATCAAACTAATGAAAAGACAATCTATGGAATGAGAGAAAATATTTGCAAACCATATATCTGATAAGGGACTAATATCCAAAATATATTAGAGACAAATATAAATCAATAACAACAACAACAATCTGATTTAAAAATGGGCAGAGGAATTAAATGGTATTTTCCAAAGAAGAAATACAGATAGATGGCCAACAGATGCATGAAAAAGTATTCAACATCACTAATTATTAGGGAAATGCAAATCAAAACCATAATAAGATGCCATCTCACCCCTATTACCATGGCTATAATCAAAAAGAAATAAAAAGTGTCTGCAAGAAAGTGGGGGGAAAAGCAATCCTTGTGCACTCTTGGTGGGAATACAAATTGGTGCAGTCACTATGGAAAACAGGATGGAGGTTCCCCCCAAAATTAAAAATAGAACTACCATATGATCCAGCAATCTCACTTCTGGGTATATAACCAAAGGAAATGAAAACAGGATATCAAAGAGGTATCTTCACTCCCATGTTTATTGTAGTATTATTCGTAATGGTCAAGATGTGGAACCAACCTAAGTGTCTATCTATAGATGAATGGATAAAGATGTGGTAAATGTAGATGCGTGCGCGCGCACACACACACACACACACACACACACACACACACACACAGACAGGAATCTTCTTATCTTGCCACAAGAAAGAAGAAAATCCTGCCATTTGTGATAATATGGATGGCCCTTGAGGGCACTGTGCTAAGTGAAATCAGACAGAGAAAGATGAATAATGTTTGATATCACTTATATCCAGAATCTAAAAAAACAAGTCAAATTCATAGAAAGTAGAATGGTGGGTATCAGGACTTGATGGGTGAAGACAATGGAGAGATGTTGGTCAAAGTATATAAACTTCCAGCTAGGAAATGAGTAACTTCTGTGACTCTAATGTACAGCATTGTGATTATAGATCATAATAACCACAATACTGTGATTATAGGTCACAATACCTATACTGGAAATTTGCTAAGAGAGTGACATGGTGAAGGTGTTAGTTAACATTCTGGTGGTAATCATACTGCAAGACAGAAGTGTATCAAATCACACAATGCACACCTTAAATTTATACAATGTTACACATCAATTCCATTTCAATAAACTTGGAAAGAAAAAAGAGTGATTAAGTGAGTTAGAAGACAAGCCACAGACCGGGAGAAAGTATTAGCAAAAGACACATCTGATAAGGGACAGTTGCCCAGAATATACAAAGAACTCTTATAGCTCAACAATAAGCTCAACAACAACCCCAAATAAGCTAGGGGTGCCTGAGTGGCTCAGTTGGTTAAGTGTCCGACTTCGGCTCAGGTCATGATCTCACGGTTCATGAGTTCGAGCCCCGCATCAGGCTCTGGGCTAACAGCTTGGAGCCTGGACCCTGCTTCAGATTCTGTGTGTCCCTCTGTCTGCCCCTCCACTGCCTGCACTCTGTCTCTTGCATTGTCTCAAAAATAATTAAACATTAAAAACAATTTTTTAAAAGAAAACAAATAATCTGATTAAAAAATTGGCCAATGACCTTAACAGACACTCCACCAAACAAGACATACAAATTGCAAAAAGGTACATGAAAAGATATTTCATGTGATATGTCATCAGGGAAATGCAAATTAAAACAACAGTAAGATACCACTATATACCTATTAGAATGGCCAAAATCCAGAACACTGATACCAAATGTTGGTGAAGATGAGCAACATGAACTCTCACTCACTGCTGATGAAAATGCAAAATGCCACTTTAGAAAACAGTCTGCTGGTATGTTACAAAAGTAGACATGTCTTACCATATGATCAGACAATCACAGTCCTTGGTATTTAACCAAAGGAGTTGAAAACTTATGTCCATAGAAAAACCTGTACAGATGTTCATAGCAGCTCTGTTCATAACTGTCACAACTTGGAAGCAAGCGAAGATGTCCTTTTCCTTTGGTGGGTGAATGAATAAAGTGTGGTACATCCACATTGGAATATTTTTCAGTGCTAAAAAGAAATGCACTCACAAGCCATGAAAACACATGGAGGAAACTTAAATACATATTACTAAGTGAAAGAAGCCAATCTGAAGAAGGTTATGTACTGTATGGTTTCAACTATATGTCATTCCAGAAAAAACTATAGAGACAAAAAAAATAAAAAGAAACATCAGTGGTTGCAGGAAGAGGGGTCACAGAGATGAATAGGCAGAGGACAGAGGAGTTTGGTGACAGTGAAAATATCCTATATAATATTATAATGAAGGGTTTATGTCATTATGCATGTGTCCAAACCCATAGAACGTACAATACCAAGAAGGAACCATAATGTAAACTATGGATTTTGGATGACTATCATGTGTCAGTGTAGGTTTACCCTTAGTTTGAAAAAATGCACCATTTTGGTGAATGATGTTGATAATTGGGGAAGGCTATGCATCTGTGGGGGCATGGGTTATGTGGGAAACATGTTTACCATCCTCTCAATTTTGTTAGAAACCTAAAACTGCTCTAAAAAAATAAAGTCTTTTAAAAAAGTGACATGAAGGCCTTGGCTTAATTTTTTTCTTCTATTTTAGCTTTTTCTGTATTTTAATACATACTAGCTTTTTGACTTTAGTTCATTTTTCTTTTCAATCTTTTAAACAATTTCCTTTTTGCCCTGATTCCCAAACTATGTTAAAAATGTGACTTTATCTTTTTCATTGCTTAGGATATTTGAGAGTAAGGATTCTGTTTTATGGTGATTGGTAGATTTAAACTTGGATGTCTTCCTTTTAACCCAGAAAGCAGATGTTAGACGAACATTTTTCTTCAAGAGTCATTATACTGCTACAATGCCCACTTCTGAATTGCTTCATTCCATTTATCCAATTAAATGTTTTCAATTGATTTTTTAAAAACATGTTGTTTTCTAAAAATATAGCTACATCATATCAGTTTATAATCTATACAGGAAACATTACCTAAAGTGCCTTGAAAATGCTTTTATACTCATGTATTGGGGTGAAGACATTCTGAAGAGAGGAAAGTGGATTTCACTCCTAAACATAAGCATGGCAATGTCCAGCTCTAGCATAAACCTGAAAGCCTAGGTCTGGAGCAACAGAGACAGTCTTAAAAAATAACCCAGTATGTCATAAGTAAATATATAAATAAACCAGAATTTATATAAGTTTAAATAAATAAACCAGAATTGCATAAATGGGGAAATACTTAAAAGATTCATAATACCAGAACATTCTTCAACCTCATTATAAAAGGCAAGTTTTATTGTGTTTCAAAAAGAAAAGCCAAAGGGTGCAAATTTTCAGTTATAAGATAAATAAGGTTCTAAGGTACAGCATGGTGACTAGTTAATAACACCATATTGTACACTTGAAATTTGCTGAAAGCAGATCTTAAGTGTTCTCACCACACAAACACACACACACACACACACACACACACACACACACACACACACACAAAAGGTATCAATGTGAGGATGTAAAGTGATAGATGTGTTAATTAACTTGATGGTGGTAATCATTTTGCAATGTATACATGTATTAAATAGCAAGCAATATAGAACAGTGATTAATCATACCAACATACGATTATACTAGATCTGGATTCAAATCATAACTTGATCACTTCCAAGGTATGGAATAGAAAGTATGCAAGTAACCAAGTCACTTAACTACAGTGTTTTCATCTGAAAACGGAGCTAATGTATCTACTACCCAGCCTATTGGGATCAACTACGTAGCTTTACCAGAGTCCTAAGCACAGGGCCTTGGCACACAGGAAACATGGGGTGCCATTAGTCATGATTATTAATCATCAAAAGACTTTTCTTTGTATATGATTAAGTAACTATACTTGATGAATTACAAACATCATATGTACTATGACTTGGTATGTCCCTCTTTTAAATGACAAGAAGATAAGCTTCTTTGTTTGAACTAAAGAGAATGTGCTCTTTTTTTGTCCCTTGTGTCAAAAAAGTAATTAGGCCAGTGGTGTGTTATTCTTGTAAGAGAATTCTTAGAAAGCTTCGACATAAGGCATAGAGACCCTCTATGCTTTTCTATTTTCTCATTACTATGGCCACTGTGGAAAGGAATTATCATCACTTGCATCTTTGCACAGGTATCTAATAACTGAAAACAATTTTGTTTTTGCTGCTTTTGTGCATAAGTACCATCTCCAGACCATCAGGTGAGAAGACACCTAGGCTTCCTGGAAAGAAACTTCATCTACCAGAGAAGAAAATTACAAAAAGTAAACTACATTCAGGAAAAAAATGGAAGGTTTAGAAAGCCCTCCTAAAAGTTTAGCGGTGTTTGCATGCAGCCCTACCGATTGTAGAAATGAGATCAAGGGCATGGAGATTATGGCAGCTTCACCCCTAATGTGCTCAAGACAGACATCATGAGCAAAAAGAGGTCAGCCTTCACTTTGCCCACGCTATTATTATTCCTCACAAAGAGTCCTAGAACCCATCACAAAGCAAGGCAAGGGCATCTAACGCTGGATTCTCTAATGCCAGTCTGACCCACCTCTGGTAGTCATCCTTCACAGCTATAAATAGAAGTGGCTCAAGCTCCTCTGAGAGCAAAGGTGGCAAAAAAGGTGTTCTTGACAGCGAATGGCACCCTGCAGGCTACGACAGGCTAGACCCTCTGGGCTGCCCAGGGACCCGTTGTCCTATTTGCAGCTGCTTTCTGGGGCCAATTTTCGGCTTGTCAGAGGGATTTTTCTCAGCCTCTGTGCACACCAGAATCTACCTGCCACGGTGGCACAGCGCATCCCCCAGGGAGGCTGGCGGAAAGCCCAGGGACCGCAGGGAATCCAGGAGGCTGGAGAAGGAATTTTTTTCCTCTCCTTAGACAAGGAGTGTGGTTGGCTTGCATTTCCAAACCAAAATTGGATAATTAAGGTCAACGAATGTTAAATTAAATAATGATAAAATCTTACTGAACATTTTAAAAAACAACATAACCTTTTATAGGAAATAACTGCAGAGACACAGTTGGATTTTTTTCTCCCCACCCTTCCCAAACTTCAAATTTCTTAATAGGATAAGGGCCTAGTTGGAGAGAGCAGACTAATGGTAGAAACCTGATTCACTCATGGGTCCCATAACACAAGTAATCAGGAAATCTATTTTGTATGTAGATTTGCTTGGGCAAATGTCTGCTATTATTTGGGTTTTAGCAGGATTTTTTAAATGTAAACATCAGAATATTAAAATCACAAAAGAAACATACAGGATAATAATTTTAGTATTAAATATAACTAAACTGATTTTGAGTATATTTGCAACATTTTATCAAGTTTCATTCAGCTTCTAATAATGGATTTAGGTTTTCATGTTGGAATGGAGTCTAATTTGCAAGGTGAAAACTCATCTTCCAGAAATTCTGAAAGGTTTCCCATTTTTCAGTGAAATAATCTCAGAATTTAAATTCTGCAATTTGTTTAGAAAAAATCCTATCGTTTTTATACACAAGCAGCAGCAACCATTTACATTAAAATCATAAGATGTATTGATTTATTTTACTATAATTGCTGTGACAAACATTATCCTTAATTATCTGATTTTTGATTTTTTAAGGGAATTTGTTAATATGCTGGATTGTAAGTATGAAATCTATATCCACCCCAAATTGTGGTGATGTTCCTCAAGGAGAACATAATGCTTTCTTTTGGAAATTCAAATAAGAGGGTAGGTTTCTTTTTTATGGTTTCATAGAGTACACCAGATCATCTTGGTCAGAGTGCTCAGGAGGCTTACATACTTTTAAATGTGTCTTCAAGTCGCCCCCAGCAACAATGTGACTGTACTGTATTAGAAGAGTTAAAGCACCCTAGCTTTTTCTTCTCCATAATGTCCAGGCACTGGAGGTAGGCTGAGTTCTATTAGCAAATGCTTCCCTCTAAAGCTGGATTTGCCCACTCATTTGTCTGTTCAACTGCTATCCCAGGTAGCTGAGCTGATTATCCAGACTCTCTAACATGTCTGCAATGTTCATTTATGTTTTGATCAATACTGGAATAGCCCACATGTTTCAGTCTATCTCTGACACAAACACATTATTTATGAAGCCCTCTAAATGCTTATATTGCTTCACAGTGAAATAATTAGGACTGATCTCTTTGTTTATTCCTCTCATCCTAAGACATCCTCCACAGTCAATCCTCAGTGGCCTGGGGAAATGGAATAGTTATATCACCAAGTCTCAGAGGAATGATGTAAACTAGGAATTGGTAGAACAACCAAATAAAAAAAAAAACTTGACTAGTATATCCCTTCAGTACCTGTGCTATAAATTTTCCCTTGTTCGTGTCTACAGAATTTTGCAGAAGGTACTTCTGTTAGTTTGGATTCCCCCAGAATTAGACCTGTGAGGAGAGTTTGAGTGGTAGTAGTGTATTTGGGAGCTGATGTCAGAAAGCACTAATAAGGGAGTGCCAAAGTGAGATAAAGATGGGGGAGGGGAGTCAATAAAGGATATATAGGGGAGTAGGTTACTGCTTTAGGCAACTGTCTTGCTAGGGAATGCTAGGAGACAGCATAGAATATACCTCAGACTTATCCTACCTTGGAAACAGGAAGCTGTGAACTTACCTCCGACTTCAATATGTTATTCACTGAGATGTTCCTGAGTACAGTAACCTCTGGGCATGCTCAGTCTGCCCTGCAAGGGGTCTGAAAGCCCTCAGCTGGAGAGTGATCAGACTTGCAGCAATGGCAAGTGCCAGCATGGCCAATGCTGAATGACTTAGGGGCAGAAATCAAATAAAGGGCAGATACCACTCTTCTTTACATAGCAAGTGTGATGTCAAAATATTTTAAGTCATATTTTAAAGGATTTTGCAAGATGGCTGTTTATGTGATAATTGTTTTCCAATTGCCTAGGATGGGCCAGAAAGCATTGCGTTATGCAAGAATTCTGTGGCAAAAGTTTTTGCACATCTAATACCCATCCCCACTTAGTTTTTGCTATTGTTATACATTTTCACACTTAGGTATGCATAAAGCATTCCTTACCATTTCCTCCCAGAAAGAGAAAAATTCTAAAGAGCTGGTATAGAGTCTTGTGTGCTAAATACCCTAGCTCTCTCACCCTCCCTTCCATCTCTATCAGTTCTCACATTCTTGGTAAAAGCACAACTGTACTAGAAATTCAGGATTTTTTTTTTTTTGCTTTATTTTCAAGGCCTGGTTACATGAGAAAGAAAATCCTGGTCAATTGTAGTATATTTATTCTCATCCTATTAGGAATTATGGACTAGGTACTGAAAAACACTTGCAGTTTATTAATAGGTAAAAAATAGATTAGTAAATATGATACAGTACATAGAAATGCTTCAAAACATACCCTCTCGTTTATCAAGCCAAGTGAAACCTTTTCCTTACCATATGGAAATAAAACTATCATTACATTTTTAAAAGATCTTCTCTCATCATAAACTTTGGAAGTAAATAGAAAGGCTGTGAAGTCAAGTCTGCAAGGAGTTAATTCTGCTCAACTCACTGAGCTAAAATGGGATTATGTTTGGCAATGGAAGGATGGTGGGGGGGGGGAAGAAAGCCATTTTAAATTTCATGGCAATTATAAAGTATTACGTTAGTCTGCACTTTCAAGATACAAGTATCTCATTTTATCCTCATAAAACTTTTCTGAGGTAGAGTGCTGCTTCTTTCCATTTTTTAGATAGAAAATTCAGTGATTATTGAAGATCTCCCTGCCAGCCACCACACCCCACCAACCGCCCACCAAAAAAAAAAACAAAAAAAAAAACAAAAAAAAAACAAGGGACCAGAATGTAGGGGATGATGAAGGTAGCTACTATTGTTCACTCTACCTCTGTTTCAGAAAACCAAATATTATGCCATAGGCCATGGCGTAATACACTCTCAAAGAATTCCATCTATGACTGAAAAAGCCCAGTGTTTCTCGTTGACATGTAACAGAACATAACAAGTCTATATTAAAAAATCCTCACTTCATTTTGTATCTGGGTTAGCAACTATTCTAGGATCCTCTTCATAGTAGGTAGATTTATACTTAGTCACTATATTAAAGAGACTTTTAAACATGAGTTGACATGCAGCAAAAAGCATGGTTTATTATTCTGCAGCTTATATTTTATTATGTAGAAAAAGCTCTCCATTTTTAAAAGGTTAATATTTCAATTAAGTCTCAAGACTCAATGGATATATATCACTAACACCACTTTAACAGAGTTCTTACTAAATATGCATGATTTATTTTAATAATGTTTAAGAGAGAGAATTTAGTAAGTATTCCTGTTCTGGAGATACTTTGCAATATAATGGACACATTGAACTGAATCATGAAACAGTTCTCTAATTAGAAATAGATAGTCAAGGGGCGCCTGGGTGGCTCAGTCGGTTGAGCGTCCGACTTCAGCTCAGGTCATGATCTCACAGTCCGTGAGTTCGAGCCCCATATCGAGCTCTGTGCTGATGGCTCAGAGCCTGGAACCTGCTTCCGATTCTGTGTCTCCCTCTCTCTCTGCCCCTTCCCTGTTCATGCTCTGTCTCTCTCTGTCTCAAAAATAAATAAAAACATTAAGAAAAAAAATTTTTTTAAAAAGAAATAGTCAATATGTAACAACTCATTTATGTAAATTTAAAGAAGTTTTATTATGATATAAGATTATATATCCATATAATTTATGCAAAACATCTCTTATAACCTTTATTTATGAGAAAAAGAAGGTCCCAAATCTTGAAGGGTTTTAAAACATAAAATAGAAGCATTATTTTAATCCATATAAATGCACCAAAACATTTCAGCAGCCTAAGTTAACAGTGTTATCACACTCAGAAAAAAAAATGTGTCCATATAAAAATGTGCCATATTTGCAGGCAAGCCAAGACAAAACAGGTATTTTTAATAAAAATGACAATGTATATGTCAAGTATACCTCAATAAATGATACAACAACTCCTGGCTCAAATTGTGTCCTTACTAGAAGAGCTAGTGAACATATATGACCAGAGGGACACTTGTTAAAGAACACACTGACAACATACCAATTAGCTTGTAATGTTCATACAAGCGAAAGTAAAATTGTATATGTTAGTCACGGTGACAGACTTGAGTCTGGTGCTGGTAGGAAGCCAGGTTAAATTATTAGGGCAAAGACATCATTGAAACAATTTTCTTTCCCCTTCCCAAAGGACTCTTAGATTCTTCAGCATCTAGGCCAATTTTTCCAAAACTTCTTCTTAAAATTTTTTTTCTCTTCCACATTTTAAATATGACAACCAATGCCAAGCAGCATTTATACTTATTAAATAGGAAGTATTTTAAATACTCACTGCTAAGCTCAGTTCAAAAGCACATCAGGCTAATATTGTTAACAACAATTTTTTTGTAAAGATTAGGACCCTCCAATCTCCCGACCAGTGATGCTCATAATAGGATATGATCTTACTGAGGATTTTAACCTAATGACAAAGCCACACTATTTTTAGTGGGTGCAGCATAAGAGATACTCTCTGCATACTTCAGAACTTCAGATATGTAATCAAAAGATAGAAGGGCACTTTTATTTCATCAAAGGAAAGCATGGACAAAGAAAATCTAAGTGACTACAAGTAACCTGGGCTTTGACAAGCCTGAAAAAGAAGAATATTTTTTGTTAAGTATATTAACTTTTTGTGTATCTATCAAACACACGAGTATTTCAATTGTCACATAACAATTATCCACAAATGAATTATTTTCTCAAAAACTGAGGGAAATAAGAGTGGACACCACCTTTCACAGAAAGTCCCAAATCTGAGAAACTAAACAGATGACCATACAGGAAGGGAAGGAAAAATAAGATACAAACAGAGAGGGAGGCGAACCATAAGAGATTCTTAAAAACAAAGAACAAATTGAGGGTTAATGGGGGCAGGGGGTTGGGGGATGGGGAATACAGGTGATGGGCACTAAGGAGAGCACTTGTTGGGATGAGCACTAGGTATTGTATGTGAGTGATGAATCATGGCAGTCTACTCCTAAAGCTATGTTGGCTAAGTTGACAATAAATAAATTAGAAAAAAAATGCAAAATATAAAAAAGAAAGAAAGAAAGAAAGAAAGAAAGAAAGAAAGAAAGAAAGAAAGAAAGAAAAGGAAAGAAAAAAGAAAATCCCAAATCAAGTAATTCCATATGACAGCATCCAAATGCTGGAGTAAACAAATAATTGTATCTCTCCCTGCCTTAACCAGGGCAAAAATATAAAATTAAATTAAATTAAAATTTAAAAAGTTAAAAAAGCAACAAACTGAACACTTTGCATTGGAGGGGTACTTTATCTGACATCTTAATTCGAGTTATCAGAGGACCAGAGTTCTTAGAGTCCTTTTGGATTGGGAGATCCAGCCTGGATTGAGAGTCTAAAAATATCCTTAATCTTTCTATATACAGACATCTATTTATGTTTAAATTAAAATTATTACATTAAATCATTTAACATGTTGATCATAGCCAAGGACAGTCTGTCCTTGTAAGATTATTTAAATCACACTGGGTAATTTACTGAAAGATAGTGTGGAAATTGAGATATGGACTTCAAAATATGCCCTATGCCCTTCTCTATAAGAAGCAGAGAATACACAGACAAAAATATATAGCAAGTTATCATGAGGGAGAGTTAGTTTAGTGAGATCTACATAGAAAATGGCAAAAGTGATGCTATACTGGCTTTTTCATGAATGAGAAGGAAAATCAAGGACACAATAAATCCAAAATGTTGCAGCATTTAGCAAGTAAAGTACTCTACCAGATCATCATGTTGAGACATTGCTTCACATAATTGAGTATACTTTGAGGGAGTGAGAAAGACAAATTCTATTTGTCTATCTGTCTATATGCCAGACAAATGGAATAAAACTACAATTGAACTATAGTAATAGTCTAATGGTACATTTCTATATCTGTTCTTTGTAGTACTTTTAAACTAACCTATGTATGCATAGTATATATGAATGAAATCTTATGTTTTATCACAAAGAATTTTTCCAGTTTTATTGAAGTATAATTGACACATACCCTTGTATAAATTCAAGGTACACCATGTTGATTTGATATATGTGCATATTGCAAAATACAGTTACCACAATAAGTTAACACTTTTATCACCTTACATAATCACTTTGGAGGGGGTGAGAACATATAAAATCTAATCTCTTAGTATCTTTCAAGTATATAATATGGTATTATTAAGTACAGTAGGTACATATATCCCCAGAATTTATTCATCTTATAATAGGAAATTTATACCTTTGACCTGTAACATCTCCCCATTTTCTCCACCCCAGCCACTGGCAACCACCATTCTACTTCCTGTTTTTATGAGTTCAGCTTTATAGAATTCACATATAAGTAATATCACATAGCATTTGTCTTTCTCTACCTTATTTCACTCAGCATAATGCCCTCAAGGTCCATCCATGTTGTTGCAAAAGGCAGGGTTTCCTCCTTTTTCATGGCCTGATAGTAGACCTGTGTCGATAGATAAATACATAGATAGATAGATAGATAGATAGATAGATAGATAGATAATAGACACATTTTCTTTATCCATTCACGTATTTATGGACACTTACATCGTTCCCATGTTTTGGTTATTTTAAATAGTGCTGGAATGAACATGGGAGTGCAGACATCTCTTTGGTGCCATGTTCCCATTTCCTTCAGCTATATCCCCAGAAGTGGGATTGCTGGATTATAGTATAGTTCTATTTTTAGTCTTTTGGAGAACCACCATACTGTTTCCCATAGTGGCTGTACCAATTTACACTCCTATCAACAGTCCATAAGGGTTCCTTTTTCTCCAAATCCTCACCAACAGTTGTGATTCTTATCTTTTTGATGACAGCTATTCTAACAAGTGCGTGGTATTATTTCATTATGGTTTTGATTTGCATTTTCCTCATGATTATATCACAAATAATTTTTAAATATTAATACTGGTGTGATATTTCTTTCAGATGTATAGATGTGTAATTCTTATAATTAGCTATGCCTAAATTGATGTGCTATCTTTAAAAAAGCCATCAATACCTGCACAAGAATCAGTGAGTAGTGGTAACTTTCTCTTTCAAAAAAAGAATATTTGGGGGGGGAAAGATATTCCTTTGTAAATTCTACATCGTTACATTTTTTAACACAGTCCAAAAAACTTTGAGACTGACATCATTTAATCAATTTACAGTTTATGTTATTACCAAAATACTGTTATGACTTGACCATCTTATCTTTTCTATTTATTCTGATTGTACTATAATTATTTGCCATTTTTATTTTTTGGTCTCCTTTTAGAGTGAATGTTTAGTTAGCATTCCATTTTTCCTCCAGTATTATGCAATTTTTATTCTCCCAGATTTATGCTAGAAATTATAGCACACATCCTCAACGTATCAAAGTCGTATGTCCTTCTTCAGACAGTTCAAGGACCAAAAAGGCCAATTTAACTCCACTTAATTTCCCCTTGACTCAGATGATTTTTTGGTGTGTATTGTAGTTCTCTCAATTCAATTTATTCAACTTCATTATTGTTTTATAATGCCAAATTTCATTTAAATTTATGTACACACTTTTCATCCTTTTTTGGTCTTTATTGTTTCCTGTACTGTGGGATCATTTTTTCTCATACACAAAATAACTTTTTCAGTTGTTTGCTGGTGATGAAGTCAGGTTTTGTTTGGTGATTTTTTTTCTTTTCTTTTTTCCATTTTATTATGTTCTGTTGTTTTAACAATATTTCCATTGAGCATAAATTTATAGATAAGCGGTTATTTTCATTCATTATACTGACTATAATATTTCACTATTTTCTGGCTTCCACTGGTGTTGTAGATGTTCTAATCTAATTTATGAAGGAAAGCTGTGTTTTTCCTCTTGTACTACTGGTTTTATAATTTTATTGTGATGTGTCTAAGCATGATCTATTTTTTTTTTAATTACTTGGGACTCTTTGGACTCCTTAAATCTTTGGACTAAAATTTTTAGTCAGTTCTGGAAAATTTTCAGGCATCATATCATCAAATATTGCTTCTGCTTCCTTCTTTTCTTTTCTTCTAAGCTCTATTAAAAATTTGGAAGGCCCTCCCACTGTTCTCTTACCCTCTTTTCTTTACCTTCATCTGACAATGATGATTGCTTCTACTGCCTTAACTTTCAACTTGGTAAGTCCCTCTTCTTTTATATCCAGTTGAGCAAATTCTCAGTTTCAGTTACTGTATTTTCAATTCATAATTTCAGTATGATTCTTTTTCAATTCTGCTATGTCACCTTTGCATAGGTAACAATTCAGAAGTTCTGATATACGTTCTACAAAAATGTATGAGAGACCTACAAGCCATAGAGAGCCATAACTTTGAGCTGCCTCATTTGTTTCTCTTTTATGTTTTCCATGTATAGATTTTAGTTGTCATGACTCCTTAATTTCCTTTAATTCAGAACATTTCCACATCTTTTGTCTTTTATGACACTGATATATTTGAGCAACAGTCTGGCTCTCCCTCTTTTAAACAGAATGACCTCATTAAGCTTTATCTGTTGTTTCCCAATGATGTAAGTTATACATTCTGAGCTATAATACTACATAAATGATATTTTCTGCCTCTCAGAACACTATATCAGGAGGTACATGCTGACCATTGGCCCTTCATTGACAATGCCAATTTTGATGACTTGGTCAATGTGTATCTGATTAGAATGTATACTGAATATCATGTGTGAAAATTATTTACTAAAACATTTTAAGCCTAAGATGATACTTCCCTCAGAGAGGATTTTCATTTTCTTCTGACAGACAATCAAGATGCTAGCCAGCTTGAACCACCTTAATCTGATTTCAAGGTTTGTGGTTTTCCAGGCCACCCATATAATGTGCAGGTGGGTTGCAACTGATGCAAAGACAAGTTTGCTTCCAAAAAAACTTATTCCTAAAGTTCAGATTTTTATAAGTTCAGTCCCAAGGGGAGGATGATTAGCTAGTGAATCTCCCTGTGGAGGTTCTTGGATTCTACCCAGACCCACAAGATCACTGAAATTGCAACTCAATCTCTCAGACATTTTTCTTTTGATGATAAAAATATACTCAAATGGTAGACACATAGCTGTCCTCTCCCAGATTTCAGCACTATAACCCATTGTTATTTTTAAGAATGTTTTCATTTTCTTTTAAATTTCATGCAATTTGTGTTGGTGATGGAAAGGGTGGTTCAAATTAATGTGTGTATCATCGTTGAAAGCTATGTTTAACAGAAAATGATCTGCCCATTGTTATCTAACGGCCATTGGGCAATTTTTCCATTCATCCAAATGATAATGAAGTTTGTTCTGTTAACTTGGACTCTAAACACTTCTTCTCACAAAAAGTAACCCAAAATTCAGAGTGGTAGCTTCCAAGAAATCCAGAAAGCTGAAGTTCATTTGCAGTAAGTCCCCCTCCATAGAGGGATTCAAAAGAAGTGGATATAATTTCTTTTTGTATCCTCAACAACTTTGGTTAGGGTCATGATCAGCCCTTATATGTAGTTCCAGAGAACAAATGTGAGGCAGCACTCTCTTCTGATCACATTAATTCAGTCACATGACCCAAATTGTGACCTTTGCTAGAGTTATGAGGAAAAGAGACTCGCTCCTTTTCTGGCATCTTTAATTTGGAAAGTGCCAGTTGTGGTGTGAGGAGGTGGGAGTGTGAGGTATGAGAAAGAGAGAGAAACTGCCTGAAAATCAAACTACACAGATGTTAGCCATAATACAAAGATGTGGGGTTATAGAATACCTTCATATCCTTGGCTGAAACCTTAATCCTGATACAACCGAACTTATTCCTTGGGTCACTCAGTTAAAGAAGCCAAGAAATTCTTCTAAGTTATTTTGAATTGGAATTCTGTCTTGCAACTTAGAGTCCAGACTGATTAGAAAGTTTTAAAATCCCTGGGTGCCTGGGTGGCTCAATCAGGTGAGCATACAGCTTTTGACATCAGCTCGGGTCCTGCCTGATCTTACAGTCATGAGGTTAAGCCCCACATTCAGGCTCTACGCTGACAGCTGATGGCATGGAGCCTACTTGGGATTCTTTCCCTCTGTTCCCTCCCCCACTCATACTCTCTCTCTCTCTCAAAATAAATAAACATTTAAAAAAATAAGGATAAAATCTATGTACACAATTCAATTCTGTATGTAAGCACAGAGTAGGTCTCCACTCAGAATTTGCAGATCAGTGAGCCAAAGGAAGAGAAGAAGGCATATAAAATGGTATATTGTAGAGTAGAAATTAAATCTAAAGAGAAGAAAGGGTGGAAATGCTAACAGCATATTTAATTTTCACATACCTAAATCCTTTAGTGTTTTTATTATTGATAAGCTGCCTTAGGAAAAATAAAATGCACATACATGGTAAGTGTACAATACTGTTCCCCACTGAGTCCACAGCACCTTGGTTTTTGTCATTATTCTTATGTAACACGCAGAATAAAAAGTGAGACATTAGCAAACAAGAAAGTTCATTTTCAGAAGTGCCTGAACACAGCTGAGGCGTTTCTAGCCCATGTTTCCAAGGCTACAATTATCTCCCTCGTGGGTCTCTGAAATAGCCTCTCTATGGTTTCCCTACCAGGCTTTTTCCCCCTATTGTCAATTCTACACCTGGCAGCCAGAAACCTATCAACCCATCTTCCCAGTCAAAACTCTCTTACTGTTCACATGTAAAACTCCATAATCCTTTCCATAGCTTACAAAGGGCTCATTCTCCAGCTCTGCCTACCTCTCCAATCTCACCTCCTACCATTCTTCCTTACTCATTCCTTCCAGTAGCACTAAGTTGACCAAAGTGTCTCTGATCTACCAGGCTCATTCCTTTTCAAGCCCCTCTGCCTGGAGGATTCTTCACCAGACGCAACATGGCATGGTCCTTCTTTTAATTCAGGTCTCTGCTCAACATCACATCTTCTGAAAAACCTTTCTTACCCACCCTACCTAAAAGCTATAGCTCATTCTTCCAAAAGTCTCTATGCCCTTCCTCTGCTTTTGCTTTTATTCATAGCACACTACCTGATGTGTCATTATATTCCTTATATGATTGTTGCTTCTCTCCTCCTGCCCTGTCCTGTCCCCTCTCCCTGTCCTATGACTCCTCACCCCAACTAAAAAGAAAATCCCATGAGGAGAGAGGCTTTGTTTTTACACTGCTGCATTCTCATTCAGTAGAACAGTACCTGGCACATAATAGGGACTAAATAAACTATAGTTGAATACGTAACTGTAATTGAGGTTAAATATTTTTAAATTATTTTCTTTTAACGTAGGCCAAAGACAGACAGACAGACACACACACACACACACACACACACACACACACACACACACACAAATATACTCTACAAGGAAGATACTGGTTCACCAGTGCAAATAGAAGTTGTTCAGTGAAAATAATGCATCCCATTGAAAAAAATTAAATCATAAACAATGCTGCACATTGCAAAAACAGTTTGCTTTTGATGTCTACATAGAAAATCTTGTACATATTCTTGTTTACTATTTTTGTGGTATGTATTTGACATTTCTGTTAAAACTAACACTTATTGCATACATATGATATCCAAATATTCATTAACCCATTTATTATTAGTTTATTTGAACTGCAGTTCCTGCTGGCTTTGAACACTTCAGCATTTGCTGAAAAACAAAATTTTAATAAAACTTATAAACAGAAAAAGTATCTAGATACTTTTTTCTATTTATGGCACACCTATTTCAAAAATGAAAGTGAAAATACAATATTAACTTAGATATATATATACATTTTCCAAATTAAGTTTTTCAAAGTCATCAACTTAAATTTTTTTACAAGTCATTTTTTATCTTTTCACTCTTCATTGTTAATGAATTGGGCTCTTGGAATTATAATGTGATTTGAAAAGCATAAGAGAATATAGATGTTGAATACTTTCTAACTCATTTAGATGACTGAGATTAAAAAAGTCTACATAATTTTTAAGAGGAAGTCAATGTAACTATGAACACTAGGACATTTACTTGTGTGTACAACATACACTAATTCTGCCACACATAAAAAGTGGTTCAGGAATACAGAGTAATACTAAAGAAGTGGGTATATAATTCTAAGATACATAAACTCTAAATTTTCATCTTTCCTGTGTTCATATATTATCTATTCATTCTCAGAAATTCTGAACTCTTGCTATTTTGGGGGGATCCTATAGTACATTAATTTAGTTTTGAGCTAGCACTGGATGTATAAGAAGCAACCAGAAAGAAAGCAAAGCAAATGAGAGGAAAGAAAAAGTGAGTAATAATGATTAATGCTGAATCTAACCTTCCTATTCTGGAGCATCTAGGATCAAATATAGACCAGGTTACATTTTTAAAAATGTATTTATTAATTCACATCCAAGTTAGTTAGCATATGGTGCAACAATGATTTCAGGAGTAGATTCCTTAATGCCCTTTACCCATTCACACCATCCCCCTCCCACAACCCCTCCAGCACCCGTCTGTTTGTTCTCTACATTTGAGAGTCTTTTATGTTTTGTCCCCCTCCCTGTTTTTAAATTATTTTTCTTTCCTTCCCTTATGTCCATCTGTTTTGTATCTTGAAGTCCTCATATGAGTGAAGTCATATATTTGTCTTTCTCTAATTTTTCTTAGCATAATACCCTACAGTTCCATCCATGTAGTTGCAAATGGCAAGATTTCATTCTTTTTGATTGCCAAGTAATACTCCATTATATATACACCACATCTTCTTTATCCATTCATCCGTCAGTGGACATTTGGGCTTTTTCCATACTTTGGCTATTGTCACTAGTGCTGCTATAAAAACTGGGGTGCATGTGCCCCTTCAAAACAGCACACCTGTATCCCTTCGAAAAATACCTAGTAGTGTAATTGCTGGGTCATAGGGGAGCTCTATTTTTAATTTTTTGAGGAGGCTCCATATTGTTTTCCAGAGTGGCTGCACCAGTTTGCATTCCCACCAGCAGTGCAAAAGAGATCCTCTTTCTCCACATCCTCGCCAACATCTGTTGCTGCCTGAGTTGTTAATGCTAGCCATTCTGACAGGTGTGAGGTGGTATCTCATTGTGCTTTTGATTCGTATTTCCCTGATGATGAGTGATGTTGAGCATTTTTTCATGTGTCTGTTAGCCATCTGGATGTCTTCTTTGGAGAAGTGTCTATTCATGTCTTTTGCCCATTTCTTCACTGTATTATTCATTTTTTGTGTGTTGAGTTTGATAAGTTCTTTATAGATTTTGGATACTAACCCTTTATCTGATATGTTGTTTGCAAACATCTTCTCCCATTCTATCGGTTGCCTTTTAGTTTTGCTGATTGTTTCCTTTGCTGTGCAGAAATATTTTATTTTGATGAGAACCCAATAGTTCATTTTTGCTTTTGTTTCCCTTGCCTCTGGAGATGTGTTGAGTAAGAAGTTGCTGTGGTGAAGGTCAAAAAGGTTCTTGCCTGCTCTCTCTCTAGGATTTTGATGGCTTCCTGTCTTGCATTTAAGTCTTTCATCCATTTCGAGTTTATTTTTGTGTATGATGTAAGAAAGTAGACCAGGTTACATTTAATAGCCTTCAATCATAAGTTATGAGAAGTCGGTTTCTTGAAATACAATATTAATGTATTTAGTTTAAAAAAAATCATGATGGTGATTCATGGCCCCTTAGATGTTAAGCTAGGTCCTGCTGAGTAAATTACTTTTGCAACTGGTAAAGCTGCAGATATAAATATGACAATTAATATGACACTAAAAGAACGAAGGAACAAGGCTTCAGGTGTAAGCCCTCAGTTCAAACAGGAGTTAATCATCGAGTTTATGAATACTGAAATCATGCTTTAGATATTTTTGGGTATTTTTTAGGATTTAATATACATGAAGATGATCAGCCATCATAAATATTTGCCAAGCCACTGATGGTATAATGTATTTCTCAAATCCTATCTGAGTTATAGGGGAAAATTTAGTATAGGATGTCATTTTCCCATCACCAACTAAAAATGGAAAATAAACGATCACCTTAAAATGAGGCTTTAAAAAAGATCTAATAGTAGCAATGCACTCAACTCCGCACTCTCCTCCTCTCCTCCCCCCACCCCCAAAAGCTTTGCTTAGCAGCCAGATCTCTTACTTTCATTTTTAAACTGAAGGGAAAGTTATTGGAGGATTTTCAAATTTTATTTTATTTATATTTTAAAAATGTTTATTTTTTGAGAGAGAGCATGATCAGGGGAGGAGCAGAGAGAGAGGGGGACAGAGATCCAGAGTGGGCTCTGCACAGATAGCAGAGAGCCCAATGTGGGGCTTGAACTCATGAACCATGAGATTATGACCTGACCCAAAATAGATGCTTAACTGACTGAGACACCCAGGCGCCCCACTGATTTGATTTTAAAATATCCCTTATTTCATTTCCCAATTTTAAACTGAAATATGGAATAATAAAACAGCATAGTAAACTACATGAATAAGACAGAAATTATAGCCAAGGTAAGAGGAAAATGGAGTTGTTTTTCCATTAGACTACACTGTGCCTGTTCACCTGAAATCTCCTTTCTAATGGTATAGATACACATATACATATTCATATATACATATATATGCATATGTGTGTGCATGTGTATGTGTGTGTATATTTTTTGTAAGTTTTTTTTATTTATTTGAGGTCAGGGGGGAAGCAGAGAGGGAGGGAGAGAGAATCCCAAGAAGGCTCCACACTGTCAGTGCAGGGCCATGCATGGGGCTTGAACTCACAAACCATGAGATCATGACCTGAGCCGAAACCAAGAGTCAGATGTAGCCGAATGAGCCACCCAGGTACCTGTGTATTTTAAATTTCACTTCCTTTACTGGGTTTGTTCAGCAGAGGGGGAAAAGATGAAAATTCAATCAGTCTATACTAAAAGCCAATAAACAAAAACCGTACACTTTTTGTTGAGGATCTGATGTTGAACTCTTAGCTCTATCAAAAACTCATTTTTGAGACTTATTACCTAACCTATATCTTTTTCTCGGCTTCAACTTATAAAATGGAAATGTTAATGACATCTGCCTCCTAAATAGTTTTTGCTAAGTATTTTTTTAATAGTTTTCTTAAAAAATTTTTTTAATGTACATTTTTGAGAGAGAGAGAGACAGAGCACAAGCAGGGGAGGATCAGAGAGAGAGAGGGAGACACAGAATCAGAAGCAGTGTCCTGGCTCTGAGCTGTCAGCACAGAGCCCAAGACGGGGCTCAGACCCACGAACTGTGAGCTCATGACCTGAGCTGAAGTTGGAGGCTTAACTGACTGAGCCACCCAGGTGTGGCTTAGTTTCACTAGGTATTAGTTCATATGATGCCTGTAAAATGATTAGCAATTCTCTAACACATAGTAACACTCCCCTTTTATTTACTGTTACTATTATTCTCAATAAAAAGTTCAACGAGACCGGAACTATTGTCCTATTTACTATAATGATATTTTAACTTTATTTGCAAACCTTCTTATGCCATCCCTACTCCTTTAAAAAAAAAAAAAAAGCTTGCTTGTTTGCTTATGTATGTATGTATGTATGTATGTATGTATTTATTTATTTATTTATTTTGAGAGAGAGGTAGAGAGAAGTGCAGAACCCTATGTGGGTCTCTAACTCATGCTTAACTGACTGAGCCACCCAGGCACCTTGTCTTCCCTCCTAATTATGGGCTGGACATTTATCTATAAATGTAACTTTAAATGAATATGTTTTTAGAGCTTGAAAAGCGGTTGAAGGTCTTTTTTAATAAAGATACTTACAACTTCAAGCTATCAATGGACGTTGGTGGGAAATTTGGAATAGCTGGTGTTACGGAATAGCTGGATCGCTGGTGGAGAAACCAAGTGGCACTCAGAGATCTTGGTGGATCGGAGTTTTATTTTACATGGGCGGGCTCAGAGGAGATCCTTTTCCAGAGACCTGAGTCCTGAGCACAAGCATGGGGGACAATTTATTGCCTTTTACTTCCGCATTACGCATTAGTAGTAATTTAGCGTGCAAGGCAAGCAGGGCAGGAAGATGAACCCAGAAGTCTCTAAGCTAGGAACTAGAGCTTAAGTTAGTCCCATCGGCCATCTTATGGTACCTAACTTTACTTATTTTCCCAACATTCCCCCCTTTGATGCCTTTTTTAAAATCTTTTTTAGCAGGCATCACCCTTTAGCTCTAGGGGTTGGTACCCTCGGAAGGCTAAGATGCATGTTGCAGCTTCCAGGTAATGTTGAGGCACCTGGTTAGGGTTTGTATAATGTCCACCACAAATGCAGGTCCGTTGTCACTGTGTATGGTTAAGGGCAGACCAAACTGAGGCACGATTTCCCATGGAAGAGCTTTGGCCACCTCACGACTTTGTTCTGTCCTGGTCAGGAAGGCTTCCACCCATCCTGAATATGTGCAGATTATTACAAGGAGGTACCTGAATCCTTTGCTTGGTTGTATATCTATGAAGTCCCCCTCCAAGTCTTCGAAAGGGGTGGGTTTCTGGTAATTGTCAGATCAGGTTTAGGGAGGATGTGGTTTGCATATTTAGAGATCCATCCCGTTTTCCAGTTGTTTAAATAATCATATGCCCATGGGTCTTATTATTATCCCCACAGAATAACAGCACAGAAGATTGTCTATACATGAAATACTGTGACAATTTTTCTGAAGTTTACCTCAAGTTGTCTAGTTTAGGCAAACAAACATTTAAAGACAATCAGAACTAGAATTTAACATCCATAACAGTGCATTGTTGAAACATAGTTTTTCTCTCTAAAATCCTCCCTTTCCAGAGATATCCAAATTAAGACCAGTGCATTTGTAGAACAAGTCCAGTCTTAACAAACCTGGCCTAATTATTTATATAAGCTCAGCAAGAATAGCCATTGATCATGAGGATCTTTTAAAGTTTGCTTTGCTGGAACCTTTTATAAGGAATCTCCAGGTTGAACTTTTAGTAGTCTCCCCAGGCCAGAAGCCAAGCCAAATACTTGCCATCAGACAGACCTGCAATACCTGTAGAATTGGATGAATTCCTCTTCACGAGGTCCCCAAGATATCCTGAGGTTCCTGCACATGCCAGGAAGTGACCTTCTTTACTCACCTGGGGAGGCTGCTGGGAACTCTGTAAGCAAGGTATCAAGCCAACATTTTCAAGGGGCTTTATGGCTCCAACCTTAGTTCCTTAAAGCTGTCTGGAAGTGAAATCTCTGAGTTCGACTAGGAAAAGACAATGAAAGGGATGATCTTGGTAGTGATAAGGCTGAAGTGTACAGTAGAGGGAGGTTCCAGAACTTAGAAGCAAAACAGAATGGATTCTTTAAAATTTGACCCAGTCTCAGATGATAGTCCTGGCTGGCCATGGATGGGGCATCGTACAAAGCAAGTCTTTAGAAAGCACTTCTTTCCACTGTGACTTCAAAACGATCCCATTACTCATTGGTGCACCATCTCAGAAAATAATGTCTTTGTTATGAAGAAATTCAAAATCAGTTCACTTGACAGGAAATATAAGTAGATAGAACTGTAAAACAGTGCTTCAAACATGATATGACACTCTTCTCTTTGCAGTCTCCTTGAAATCAACTGTGAGCTTAATATTTTGAAGATAATGTGATAATCAACTGGGCAAAGATAACAAGATAGTCCAGGATATAAAATGCACTTCAGTAAAGAGAGATAATGCCGCCACATTCATTTTCCAAAAAGCTAGTGGGGGAAAAACATACTTCACATTTTTCCTTCCTACTTCATTTCAACTTAAATTAAGTCCTAAGTTTAAAAAAAAAAAGGTATTTTTTCTCATTATATTTTAGTGATTTGCTCTTTCTCAAAGATATACAACTGTCATGGGCAATCTTATCTAGTGTCCATCTATTCCATGGGGTATGCCTATATGCAAGATATATTTGCTATGTTGTTAACTTTCCCTGTGTATATTTTAATGAAATATGTAGAATTTAATAAAGAATTAGTAGATAGTCTGACTTGGCTTAGCATGTTTGAAAGGAGAAAGATCAGCATGATAGAAGCTTAGTGAGCAGAGGAGAGAATGTTAGGAGATTAAGTCTAAGAAGTAGGCAATAGGCAAGTTCAAGACTGTTCAAAATATTTGAATTTTTCTCCCAAAGAGAAAAAAATATCCATCACAAGGAATAAGACTGAAAGGAAGTTTAGTGATTAAGATGTCTTTTGATGTACAGAAAGGAGTAAGAGAACACTCCTAAAAACAACATGCATTGCATTGCACACTCTAGGATGAACTCACCTGTACAAGAAAGACGAAAAATCTCACATCACTGAATAGTGGCAAAGAAGTTAACCATCAAAAGCTTTGATTCATATTCAGTGCAAAATATCAAAGACAAAAGGGAAAATCTAATTATGTTTTTCATTTTTTTAAATTTAAAATGTTGTAAAATATTCTAGAAAACTGGGGATGAAAAGATAGGGAAGGAATCACCTATTTTCCCACCATTTGATAACACATTTATAATTTCAGTGTCCATATGTGTAGGTTTTACATAGCTATAATAGGACTCATACGTAATTCTGTACCATTTTCCCCAAGAAACATGATAGCATATGTATTTTTATTTTATTATAAGCCTCAATTCTACTTTTAATGGCTGTATGTTACCCTCAATTGTACATGCCTAAGTGTATTATTGACCATTTGTGTTGCTTCTGATTTTATATTTTACATAATATATCTATCAACATCTTCAAACATAAGACCTTTTCCATATTTTGTACTATTTCCTTAGGATAGGATCCCAGAAGGAATATTAATGGATCAGACAGTATGAATATTTTTGTAGTTTTTTTCCCCCTATATGCTGCCAAATTGCTTTTCAAAACGGCTCTGCCAATGTTAATTGCAACGAACAGTCTCTGAAAGCACCAAATTCACTGCATCCTTGCCAACATGGGACATGATTATTTTTAATATTGTCATTTAGTAGATGAATAGGAAGTGCTCACATTGCTCATATAATTTATTAGTCTAGAAGACCAGAGATAGGAAAAGAGAATGCCTGACATTAAGGAACAACTTGACAAAATCTCCCCATTTTAGGGGGCTCTCTTTGTGATCAAGACAGTTATGCACATGCTAGATCACCAAACAAGATGAGTTCCCGATAAACTGCATACCTCCAGAGCATGCTGATAGAGAAGTGTAAACCCGGGTGGGAGTGTCTAGGGAAATGTTATGAATTGATGTCTTTGGTTCAGGCTAATTCAGCATTATTAATCATGCAATTGAAGACAAGAAAAGCAATATAATTAAATGTGAAAACAAACAAACATACATTTTTCAAAGTAAACAAACACACATATGTCTGAAACCAGTGACTCCACTTCTAGGTCCTATAGACTCTCATACCCGTGAAATAATGTGTACAAGATTACTCATGACAGCAATGGTTGTGTTAGCCAAAACATTTGAGAAAATAAAATTTTACCATCAGGAGGGAAATGTAAAATAATAAATAAATTATAGTACTTCCGACAAATGTAATAGAGTTTAAAGAATGAATGAGGAAACTCTACGTATCTACTTCGACAGTCCTCCAAGATTATTGAGTTTAAAAAGTAGGAAGCAAAGCATGTATATAAAATGTTACCATCTGTATAAAAATTGAGAAAAAAAGAAAAAAAAAGTTGAAAAATTTAGTGTTTGCACGCACTTAGCAATCTCTGAAAAGATACTAAGAAACAAATGAGGTGGTTACCTATTTGGGGTGATGAGGACTGGGTGTACAGGGCAAGGATAGGAGAGAGAGAGAATTTTTACTGTGTATTTTTTGAACCATGTGTATATTATCCATTCAAAAATTAGATATATCATTTAACAAAAGAACATAACAACAAAATTGGCCCTATCTTATATGCTGGGATGGAACTAGCTATCAGATTGCACATTCCCATGAACCACAAGGCAGTGACTATTAGAGGGAACAAATGATCAGCCAATTCTTCTTCCTCTTCTGTTCTTTTCAAATAATTGCATTATTTGTTCAAGTATAATTCATGAGATCATCAAAGTCATTCTGTACAGAGCTCAGCCAATAATGCCAAAGTAAACTACTATTCCAAAATGTATTATAATTACAATGCACTTAGGCTTTTAAGAAAATTCCACCCACTGCCATATCTGGACCCCTTTGTTCTTCACTTATTATTTCTGAGCTGTAGGTATGAACCAAAAAGAAAAAAAAATCAAAATATTCAGCTATATTTGCTTTCTGATTTATATATGGAAGCACGGTTTTCTGTCTTATTGTAATGATATTTAACAGAATCTTTCATGGTACTTAATAAATAACTGGAGCAGCCTATAATTTATCTTAAGCTATAATAGCTCATATTGTCTCAATTTAAGCACAAGTTAATGAGGATTAGCAGAATAACTGATGAGATACACACACATATCAATACATGTAATCACTTTTATTCTGTTGTTAACTTGCTATGCCAATAAGAATTTTTCATTTGACCTGTAAAATGCAAATACATTTTCAATTCTATTACAGAGATAAAGATTTGAGAAGCAAAGTCCAAAATGACTCCTGACTATCAAAGTAGGAAACCTAGCCAAATTTCACTTATAGTAACAAACAATGTGGAAAAAGGAGTATTGTACAATTAGCTCCTTTCCTTTCAAAATTAAATATACCAGTCCAATGTTTTGCTTCCAACATAGTTGTATGGACGCCCAAAGCCACTATCATTCCTCTAATTATTCTTTTGTTTGTTTTAGTGTAGATTTTTGTGTGATTAGTAAAGCAGTGCCTGCTCCTGGCAAAAAATATTTTTTCTATACTTAAAAGTAAAATTCCCATAATCCCAGTATTCCCCCAAAACAAATGTTCATATCTTATTTAAGCCTTTTTATATATGCAAATGTCAGTTCTTCCTTCATAATATTACATTCTGTATTTTTCACTTATTTCATCAACATTTTCTAAAGTTATTTTCAAAATCTTTCAATATCATGATTATATACCATAATTGAATCACTCTATTATTGGCCAAATAGATTCTTTTTTTCTATCAAACTACTACAAATGGCATTTTAATGAAACTGTGTATTTCTGATTAATTACATGGAATTAATTCCTAGAAGTGATATTACTGAAGCAAAGGAAACATTTTTAAGGCTTTTGATACACACAGTGGAAATCTGTTTGTTTTGTTTTGTTTTTAGTTTTACCTGTCCAGAGTCCTTTTTCCCTTCTGCTGGTAAGAGTGCCTTGATTTTCCTTTGAATGTGTTCTTGATAGGACTGCCCAGTGATTCACTGACTAAAGTGTAGGCATAAAACCTAAGCTAGGTCATATTTCTCATTCCAGGAATCTGGTTCTGGAGCAAACTGATACATTGACAGAAAAGGACTGATGCTCATTCATCCCAGTGATGGTACCTGGCAAAGATTTCATCACCTTCTCTTGTGATTTCTGTAGCTACTCTGTTTCCTCTCTTTTGATTCTGTAAGCTACCAAATACCTTCCTTTGGGGTGGATCTTATTTAAGTTAGCCATAGTTAATTTCTGTAGTATGCAACAGAAGAATTCTGTAAACACCAATGAAGAGCCTTACCAGAAATTTAGGAGAAACAGGTTTTGTTAAATGAGCCAAACTTCACTTGTAACCTTTGCTACTTTGATGAGCTAAAAAGTACTATCATTTAAATATTTGTTCCTTTACTTTTGAAGTTAAAATTTTAGATGCTTATTAACCTTATATATTTCTGTTTTATAAACTATGATTTGTCCTTTTTTCTACTGGTATGCTTATAATTTTTAATAGTCAATAACTATGCCTATTGCTCCCCAAATATATTCAAGGCACTAGGGAAAATGATGAACATAAATCTCTCTTTTCAAGAAGTTTTCAGGTGATAAAGGGAATAGATATGAGCCAGGAATCACAATATTTTGAGGTAAGTCCTCTAACAGAAGAAAACACCAAAAGGTTTTTGTAACAGTGAATATGAAACTGTTATTAGCAATATGTGTTCAAAATATTTTCTTGGTTTATTTTTGGCTTCTGACTTGAAACTGTTAAATTTTACAAGATCATATCTTTATATTTGTCCCATTATATTTGTGTTTGTGAAGTCTTTATTTTCTTCTAACTTGATTCAGAATTTCTTTATAGTAACCCTTCACTTCATCTGTCACTTATTCTGGAATGTGGTGTGAGATAGGGAGTGTATATTTTTCACATTCCATTATTCTGTTTGCTATTCCATAGGAACTTTAGAATCTCTAAATCTTACAATAATCTCTTTGGCTTTTAATTTGGATTATCTAGATATGTGAATGTCTATATATGTGTATACATGTATATAATACTATTATCATTTTACAGACACAGAAACTAAAGTAGTGATGGGCTAGGCTATGGTAGGAACTCACCAGCACTCTGGCACAGACAAATGTAGAGTGGAGTCTATTAGATCATATTCCCTATTCATAATGAATTGGGTACATTTAGTGTAATTTTTCTTGTCTAATAGCATTTACACTATAACTAATTGTTTACAACCAAACTATTTCTGGCCATTGTTTTTGACTGCTAAGTGCTAAGGGCCCTGGGGAAAACCACCCACACATTTTATTGTCCTGTGAAGAACTGATTCAGCCCTGATGTAATCTATGTATGTCATGAAAAAACTTCATACTCAAAGACCAAACAAAATGCTAAGTGCAATAACTAACTCAAAACCAAGTACCATTTTATAAGTACATGATTTATACCATCTCTTCAGTTGCAAATTTGCATTTTAGGACAATGAAGTGTCTCTTCACACCACTGTGGAAGCTGTTTTCTGATGGAGTCTGGCAGGAGGGGTTTTTTTTCTTCTTGAGTGGGGAAAGTACTAATTCTTTAAAGTCCTCTCCCTATCCATACAAGTTCCCCTTTCCACCTGCTTTTTTGTTTGTATTTTTTTGTTTTGTTTTGTTTTAAGCTAACTTAGAGCAGTAGCTCTTAAGCTTTTCTTAACATTTTTTCCTTACTATGGAACATTCGAGAATGCAAAAAGCTTGCAAACAATTTTGGCATTTCTTAGAGTCCCTAAAGCTCACCTATGGATCTCTTTGAGGCCCACAGACCTTTGGAAATAAAAAAAAAAATCCTATGCTAGAGACATAAATATTTAAAAGGAATTCCATAGACACAACAGCTGAATAAAGTACAAATATTTTACATGCAAACTTACCTCTAGCCCTATAAATCTTAGATGACATCTCTAAATGCAATCCAATTTATCATTTTCTTGATCCCAACATAATATTAATATAATGCAGTATTATGTCAGATATTAAAACACTTAGATGTACAAATTGGTAGGTACAGTCATTTCTTCTTAACATTACTATTTTACAAAATACAGAGCTGTTTAATGGGCAACTGACATGGAGCGAATGAACTTAGACACCTAGTAGTTGACAAGGGGTGTTTCTAGATCTGGCTCTACTTTCAACTGACTTTAGGCAATTATCAACTTCCTGGAGCACAGTTCTTCCTTATACCTAGTGGAGGTTGGACTGATGACCTGGATTCTCCCCAGGTCTAAATATCTGATTCTTGCTTAGCTCTCACCCAACATTTTTATAATCACCCAGAACTGGCTTGTGTGCAAGGTATGATAACTGCTGGTTGGTTTCCTTGCCTTTTTAAAATTTTTTTTTCAACATTTATTTATTTTTGGGACAGAGAGAGACAGAGCATGAATGGGGGAGGGGCAGAGAGAGAGGGAGACACAGAATCAGAAACCGGCTCCAGGCTCTGAGCCATCAGCCCAGAGCCCGACGCGGGGCTCGAACTCACGGACCGCGAGATCGTGACCTGGCTGAAGTCGGACGCTTAACCGACTGCGCCACCCAGGCGCCCCGGTTTCCTTGCCTTTTTAAAATGAGTTTTGCATTTGGGGCAGAACAGAACAAAACCAGGCAAAAAAGGCAAAGGTGTAGGCTGGTAATATATACGTTCTTAAATCTAGATAAATAAAATGTTGAGATAGTATTATCAGGAGACTTTTTCCCATCTCCTAAAATTCGATTGTTAACAGCAATCTTGAAGATTTTTCTTAAATGATGAAAATCCACTCAGAAATGACTGTTAGTACTGTGTCAGCGCTAATATCTTGTCATAATAGAACTTGTGACTAAGTTGGCATTAGTTCAGTATATAGTATGGTTTCTTGGGCATACAATTTCAGCCTTTCTCCAATATGAAAAAATTGTTCATGAACCAATTTTTGAAAGTCAAGCTAGATTCTTGACTTTCTATATATGAGGGTCAAAACAAAAATAACAAGTCTTTGGAGATGTAAGCTCAAGGCTCTAAAGAAAATAACTACATGGAAAGCACAAAAAGTGAAATTTGAATTATAGCTGCACACTGTTTTATGCATAATAGAACTTGGGAAAATATCACAAAGTTTCATCTATAATTGGACTGATTGGATAACCACATTGATTTTGAATTAAAGACAACCTTATTTTGAAATTTTTGAAGTATTTTGCCATTTCTTATTGGAGAATCAGATTATGAGTCTTTTTTCTGATGCAAATACATTAGGGAAACTTTGACCTCAGATGCTAGGATTTTTGATCAACTTTCACAGAGGTACATGAATATGTCACTCTCAATTTGGAAGAAGTTTTCGCATTAAAATTATGCTTTGGGATCTTTCCTTACTACTTCTAATTCATTCATCTCCTTTAAATGAGGTTATGTAGATTTGATCTTGGGTACTTACAAATGTCTTTTAAGATGTTGTTAATTTGAAATAAATTTGTTAAAGAATGTTTCCCATTTTAGTTCCTCTGAAAAATATAATTTGATTTTAAAGAATTTTTAAAGGACAGATAATTCTGTCAGTTCATTACTTAACCATCTTTGAACCCCTCTCTTACTTTTAACCTTCCTCATATAGTGCTGTTATTGTTCGGATCTATCAACTCAGGAGTAACATGTATTAGATTATCACCACTATTACTTTCCAGTTCTTAGATTAATTCGAGTATATTTGTGTAGGTGTGGGGGTAGGTGTGTATTAATTGGAAAGAAAATAAGATGTGAAGAGACTGGACCATGGGGTGGAGATTTAGAAAAAAATAGATCAGGAGGAGAGAGAAATATTCCTCAAGCTTTTTTACTTATTATATTTTTTGTTTATGATCTATTTCACTCCAGTAAAATACAAGCTTCATGAAGGCAAGGGTCTTTGTCTGATTTATTTTCTAACATAGTCAAAGCAACTAGAACAGTGTCTTGCACCTAGTAGGAACACAGTACAATTTGTTAAGTTTTAAGTGAATAAAACAGTATCATAATTAGGATGAACTTTTGTCTTATAAAGTACCTTTTTCATCATTCAGGTTCAGTTGGTTAATTTGTTTCTAATGCAAGGTGGTTACATTCCTCCTGAGAGTGGTTCCAGTATATGTGTATGTGCGTGTGTGTGTGTGTGAGTGTGTGTGTGTGAGAGAGAGAGAGAGAGAGAGAGAGAGAGAGAGGTGGGGGGGGAGAGAGAGAGAGAGAGAGATAATGCAATGAATTTCTGATAAACTAATTGGCTGAGGTATTTAATTCCCCTAAATATGTTAGTTTTCAATAGAAAACAGTAATTTCATTACTGAAATGAAAACAAATTATTATTAATAAAATTAAATAAACCTCACTATCTTACCTAACAATGTAGAAACTCTAATCATGACTCTTTTGGACAAATCAAATATGTTTATTTAATAAGATCATGGTGTTTTTGCATTGCTATGTATAGTAAATGGGATCTTTTTAGAAAAGTTATGCAGTGTTGAAATTAAAATCTGGCATAGGTCAAAAAGTGAATTTACTGGCCTAGAGTCTTGACAAGTTGACATTTACCTAAGTTACTAAAATCCGTGTGAAAAAGATGGCAGTCTGAGCTCATGGGCTGCCCTGCAGCAAAACAAGTCAAAACCGAAGTGAATTTGCAGAAGTGGCAGAACCTGAATCGCTTGTATAAACTAAGTGGCCAGCACTATTACCTCCTGTAAGCCTCTCCCCCACCACACAAGCATCTCACATCATTTCTGCTTTCAGTCAAACACAGACCCTACTGCTTCATTCTAATATTTATGTCCTTTGATACATTTCTCGGCATTGGATTACATTTTCCCCTCATGGTTTAAAAAATGTACTTAATTATTTGGGGGGGAATGTCCCCAAATAAAAGTGCCCCTGGTTAAAAACACACATGCACTCCTTAAAAATGAGTACAAAAGCTCTGTTTCTGTTTAAAGACTTGTGGCTTACCCCAATACATAATGCAGTGAATTTACAAGATGTTACTTGACAGCAATGTGAAAAACCATCTTCTCAGCTAAGTAGTTAAAATTTCCCTTAAAAGTTCTACTTTTATTACTGGTAACTTGGCTTTGATTTATCTTATTTTAAAATTATTAATAATTCATAATGCATTTTAATCCTCTCTCCCCCATATCAACCCACAGGGGAAAACAGTTCTACCACCTCATAGCATTGCATAAATGAAACACAAAGCTAAAACCAACTCCTTAATGTGCTGAAGAATCTTAATAAAGTCCTGAGAGTTACAACAACTAAAATATTGCAACTTTGAAATAATCACCTGGCAGCAGGTAGATTTGTGTTGAAACACAAAACCACAAGCTATACACTCTTGAATTATATCAGAAAACTCGTCTTTTAAACCACATGTGATGACTACTAAGGAGAAAATATTTACTACCAATTTCCTACTAACCCAAATGTAATGTATAAGTGTGTTCAACTACAGGTATTAAAAATTCCATTTGCAGTTCAGGAATTAAGTGATGAAAAATGTGGAACCATCTTCGGACACAAAACTAACATCACGGTTAGTTCACCAGTAAGTGATTCACCCTCTACACAATAATTTACATTACGAAATTGGATGAAAATGGAATCTTCACAATTAAAAACGTGAAGAGTGCTGACATTTTGGACAGCTCCCTCCTGATTTGTGTACAGTATTTCTAATTAGGTATCTTACTTTAGTTTTCTCTGCTTTACCAAATCAGAAATGAGCCGACCAAAGTGGTTTCTGCTGTTTGGGTTGGGGTTTTATTTTTGTTGTGTTGTTGTGTTGTGTTTGGGGGCGACAGATTCTGCCAGTGAAAGAGATTAAGGAGCTACATAACAGGGAAAGTGCTGTTCTCAGTTCAAGATCCGGCTCCCTGTATTGAGCCAATTTATGTTTCCAAAGATTCTAGCTGGCAAGCTGGGAGCTGCCCTCTCCACTTCCATCTCCCGCTGCAACCCCATCGCCTCTGTAAAGGACCACAGCCTCTCTCCATCTGCGTCAGCATGGGGACAGTTCCTTAGTGCCGAGATATTTCAGGAAGTTTCCCTAGCAGAGACTCCTACCGAGACACAGGCCACATACAAAACAATCGCCAAGACTAAGTTTGTGCGTCCTGAAGAGGGATGGAGAAACCACTACACCGAGCTACGGAGTTTCGGACTTAGCCCAGCAGCACCAAACATTTACAGCGGCGCATAAAATCCGCCTTTTACAGAAAGGTTCGCAGCGAGGGTCCAACTCCCACTAGCTTTACAAAAAATAAATAAAAATAATTTAATATAAAACAAAAGCAGCGTCGGCACTGGAGGAAGCTGGGTACGTAAACCTAGTTACACTTCGTGGTCAACGTGCTCTAGGTCGGGTTGCCCAGATCGCAGCCGGCCGGAACTTTCTCGGAGAACCGAGCCGCCCGCAGTCCGCAGCTGCCCCGGGTGCTGCAGGCCGCCGGGTCCCGACCCCGGAAGGTAGCCGGGCCAAGGCAGCCCCGGGAGGCAATGGCTCCACCTGGACGCGCATTCGAGCCCCGCCCCGCTCCGGCGGCCCAGCGGGGTCGCGGACACCCGTGCCCCAAGCCGGCGCCGGCCAGAAGCAGCCTCTGACCGCCCCTCAAAGCAGGACTCTCTCCACCCCCAAATCTGCGCTCCCGAAAAGTGTAGCGAGCTTCCCAGAAGGAGCGCCAGACAAAAAGCCGCCACTCCCCAAGCCTAGTTGCATCCCTCCTTTTCTTTGGTCCTTTTCTTGAGCGAGGCGGACTCAGGGTTACTTTCCCCTCCCCTCCGGTCCCTTTTGAAGTCCCCGGCGCAAAGTGGGACTTTGGGGAGCCTCGGTGAATGCGCCTGTCCCCTGGCGCGCCGGAACACAGCTCCCTCTTTTCATTCAGGCAGTAAAGTTCAATTTGCCCGGCTCTTTGCGAGCCATCGTGGACTTCCCCGTGCGTTCCGCGTGCTCTCCCTCCCGCTGAGCGGGGAGGCAAACCTATTCACTCCATCCCAGCCTCATTCCCTGAAGGACGCGGGTTCACGTCAGCGGACACCCACCGCGCTCCCTGCCAAGTGCCCCAAGGCGCGCGCCCACACACGCATGGACACACACAATGCCATCCCCGCGCTATCAAAGTGTGTCCGCGCCGAGGGGAGAACGCACGAACAGGAGTGGCACCGGCGCGGGCTTCAGCCTAGCCGTGCGTCCGGACTCGCTGTCCGGGTCCCAAACACCCTTGCCAGGATGCCCCGGGCACCACGAGCCTCGCAAGCCCCAAAGACAACACCGGCGGTCCCGGGGGCGCGCGGGCGCCGCCGGGCCGGATCTTACCCGAGGGGCGCGAGGTCTCCCGCCGCTTGGCTGGCCCGCGGGCCACAGGGACGCTGCAGCCGAGGTCCCGGAGATGCTGCTGCTCCGCTGCCGCTGCCCGGATCCCCGGTGCCAGCATCACTTCTCCGCCGCCTCCGCCTCCTCGTGCTCTGT